>NC_044976.1:213055277-213358867 GCF_008728515.1 Papio anubis
CTGACATAGAGGTTTCATCAATTTCATTTCCACCTCCATAACTTAAATTATAATCTTTAAGGGAATGGCTGCCAAAACTGCATCCACAGTTCTGACTATTCACTCTCCATCATAGTTCCACATACATATTACTTTAAAAGTTAAGGAAAAACTTTTTCAAAACCAAATGTATAAGGTTAACATGTTCTTCGTAACTGCACTGTATCTGCTAAGGCTCCCAAATTCCAACCAAAAATCACTTTTCATTGTACCTTTTTGTTTCTACCAAGATCTAATTAATTGGTCATTAAGATGTAACAATATGGCCAGGTGCGATGGCTCATGTCTGTAATCCCAGCCCTGTGAAAGGCTGAGGTGGGTGCATCATTTGAGGCCAACAGTTCAAGACCAGCCTAGGCAACATGGCAAAACTCTATCTCTACAAAAAAAAATACAGAAATTAGCCAAGCATGGTGATGTGTGCCTGTAGTCCCAGCTACACAGGAGGCTGTGATGGGAGGATTGCTTAAGCTTAGGAGGTGGCGGTTGCAGTGAGCAGAGATGGCACCACTGCAATCTAGTCTGAATGACAGAGAAAGACCCCATCTCAAAAAAAAAGATGTACCAATCCTACAGGTTCACAACATCCATTTTCTTCATATTTTCTCAGACATCTTACTGCAAGGGCCCAGTTCTGTATGCCTGGGTTATTATTATCTAATTATCTTGTCCTATCACCCACCAGTGATTCTCCCCATTCCATCCTCTCTGCCTGAAACAAGTTCTCGATTCAGTTCCCTGGGTGAAATCTCACTAAGCCTACCCTAAGTGCTAGATCATCCACAAAGTATTTTCTTTTATGACTTTATTAGAACTTAAGTCTTTCACTACATTCTAATTTGTAATACACCAAGGAAATTTATATACTCCTTCACAGCAAGGATAATATCTTAACACATTTTCATAAACCCATACTGCCTAGGCACTCAAAACGTGTTTACCAAATTAATGAATTAAGTTTTGGGTTTTGATTTTTTTTTTTTTTTTTTTTTTGAGACAAGGTATTGCTCTGTCACCCAGGCTGGAGTGCAGTGGCATGACCACGGCTCACTGCAGCCTTGACCTCCCAGGCTCAAGTGATCTTCCCGCCTCAGCTCCTGAGTAGCTGGGAGTACAGCAGCTGGGAGTGTGCCACCATGTCCAGGTAATTTTTAAATTTTTTGTAGAGACAGGCTCCCACTAAGTTGCCCAGGCTGGTCTCAAATTCCTGAGCTCAAGTGATCCACCCGCCTCAGCCTCCCCAAGTGCTGGGATTACAAGTCTGAGCCACCATGCAAGCCCTGAGTGAATGAAGTTTTGCAACAAACAAATTCCTGCAAATCAGATAATTCTACAGGGAAAAAATTCCCTAAAGGATATTTAATTATTTATTTTGGAAAATAAGAATATTTTAACTTCATGAGACACAGACCTTATTTAACAACTAAATTTATTTCAGAAAGTCCACAATAAAAATATTTCCAGTTAGCCTTTCCAGTAAATTTACTTTTCCCTCACATTGACTGTGATCAAAACCAAGGAAAAGAAAGGAAAAGGAATAAAGGAATGAGTGAAATGTGCTAATAAAAATTATAAAATTTATCTCCAAAATTGTAAGATATTGTCAGTCTCTTAAATATAGTCATGGTAGACCGGGCGTGGTGGCTCACACCTGTAATCCCAGAACTTTGGGAGGCTGAGGCAGACGGATCACGAGGTCAGGAGATCAAGACCATCCTGGCTAACACAGTGAAACCCCATCTCTACCAAAAATACAAAAATTAGCGGGGCGTGGTGGTGCGCCCCTGTAGTCTCAGCTATTCAGGGGGCTGAGACAGGAGAACCGCTTGAACCCGAGAGGCAGAGGTGGTAGTAAGCTTAGATTGCGCTGCTGCACTCCAGCCTGGCAACAGAGCGAAACTCTGTCTCAAAAAAAAAAAGTCTGTAATCCCAGCACTTTGGGAGGCCGAGACGGGCAGATCACGAGGTCAGGAGATCAAGACCATCCTAGCTAACACGGTGAAACCCCGTCTCTAGTAAAAAACACAAAAAATTAGCCGGGCGTGGCAGTGGGCGCCTGCAGTCCCAGCTACTCGGGAGGCTGAGGCAGGAGAATGACGTGAATCCGGGAGAAGGAGCTTGCAGTGAGCCAAGATCATGCACTACACTGCAGCCTGGGCGACAGAGCGAGACTACGTCTCAAAAAATATATATATATATACACACACACACATATATTTAAATATATATTTAAATATATATATTTAAAAATATATATAGTCATAGTACTCTAACTACTATAAACAAGAGAAAACTCAGCCATAATGTGCCCATGGACTATTGTTCCACTGAGTTTAGAATATGGGTAAAATAACTTTTCACAATGTTTGCAGCCTACTTGAAAAGAAACTTTGTAAAACATAATAAATCTATATTTCTGGTTTTCAAAATCTAATAACATGATTTCAAAAATCATACTTCTGTTAAAACGTTTTACATTTAAAAACACAGGAAAAAGAATATGATTATGCTTTCCAACATATAAATGTAGTTATATAAAAACAATCATTACATCTCATCAGAAATAATTTCCTCCCATCCATTCAATAGTATTAAGAGCTACACAAATTCCTATCAAGAAATGGAGAACTACTATATTAAACTTGCATTTTAAGTAATGTTTTTAAAATAATGAAAACACTACCATGCAAATACTGGATTTACTTATTGACTCACCTCGCCCCCATTAACATATTCCATCACAAAACATAAACGGTCTTTTGTCTGGAAGGAATATTTCAAGGACTTGAAATAAAAAAAAAGAAAAAATGTTATATTATAACCCTGTATTCTTATAATAATAATTGTACTAAAAGTAGAACACTTAGAAATAGTAAGCACGATTGATGAAAAGAATTGTTATTGTTTCTTAAGAGTTTATTTACTACTTAAAAGTGCTTAAGAGTTTATGAGAAACATAAAACAAATGTTTAGTTCACAATAGGTATTATTACAATAAAAATTAAAATTAAAATTTCAAGTAAAAGTAAACATAATTGCAACAAGCACTTCTCAATCTAATGTGCCATTGATTTGAAGCTGCGTTAGTACTCGAGGTGCTCATCCATGCAACCTCACAGCGTGGCCAACAAATTGCGCTAGTTGAAGTTCCTTAGGAATCTAGCTACAGTTGTTATACTCAGGTTTCTAATACAATGACAACATCACTTTTTGCATATTGACTGCATAACAGAACCCAACCCAACAGAGTTGGTTTATATAATTTTGTAGGTTATATATAGGTTATTAAAAAATACCAAAAGGCTATCTTATTACACTAGACAATAAATACACCAAAAAAGGTAGCAAAGTAAGTCTAGGTATCTACTGACAGCTCTGAAAATGTCTATTTCAGATATTCCAAATAGTGCAAAGGGTTCCACTTTTGAAAGCCTAGCTATTATTTTTTAATCTCAATATAGTTCATTGGAACCAGGAAAATACAGAAACTTTACCAATTATCCCTATATTACAAGGAATCTAAGAACAGAACTAAAAAATCCAGTTTCTTTCAAAACAACTACATTGTAGGCATATCATATAATCACAGTTTATTCTTTGTCTCATGAAAAAAACATAGTATGGCTTATCCCCCCTCTAATGTATTTAGCATTCCCATATTTCTTAAAGTACTCTATCCCTCAAAGAAGTCTCATTTCTATAAAATATTTTCAATAAACATTTCTGCCTTTCATATTTGAAGAAATGCTTCTGATCATTAAAATATTTATCAGAAGCCAATAAAACAAACATAAAATCTTTACACTTAAGAAATTTTTAAAAATCTGTCATCTCCTCAATAGTCTCCTTAAAACGCCAGAGCTAATCTATTAATTCTATGGTTTGTTTTTGTTTTTAAAGGCAAGAGATTCGTGGGAGAAAAAAAATTCTCAAAAAAGTAATAAATGCATAATGGGAAGAATTATCAATGCATACATACTGTAAAAATCCATACATTCTAATAAGTTATAGGAAATTTGACTTACGGTCTTTCCACAAAGAAAATGGGATATCTAAATGAATAGTATTTTTCACAATTTAATTTCTAACACAAAATTCCTTAAATTTCAAATGTTATGATTGTAACATCTGTCCTCTAGTGACTTACTGTTAAAAAGGGATGTCTAGTGTTCTTTAATACTCTGCTTTCAGTAAGAGTGTGTGCCACTTCATCCTACAAAAGAAAAAACAGCAAACCTTCAATATATGTTTTGAGCACTGATAGTAATAATTTCACTATTTCTCTAAAATTGTAAGCGGTTAAGCCCAGAGATTGAAAAGGATTTTAAAACACAGTGGCATGCTTCCTTTACCACTCAGCATTCTCTCCACCAAAATACAAAAAAACCCAAATTAATGATTTAATTAATATGGCTGTATAAGTTCATATAAATTCAATCATACTTAATCAAAGTATATCAAGAATGATATAAAAATCAGCCAGAAAATTATCAGGGAGAATTTATCAACTAATATTTCAGCATGAGGTAATTTAATATCTCCATGTTTGTAATACATTTTATTCAGGGGGATGAAAGGATATATTTCACAATAAATATAGAATCTAAAAGTCTCCTACTTTAAAGAAATTCGTTATTAGAACACAGAATACACAAGCAATATTTAGTTCTAAATTACACATTTTAGAAATAGAAAGGAACACAGTATAAAAATATATACCTTTCTGCTTGTGGCTTTTTGCTTTTTTATTTCGTTTTTTAGAGACAAGTTCTTGCTCTGTTGCCCAGGATGGAGTACACTGGTACAATCATAGCTCACTCTAACCTTGAACTCCTGGACTCAAGCATTCCTTCTGCCTCGGCCTCCTGAGTAGCTGGGATTACAGATGTGAGGCGCCATGCCCAGCCTTATGCACTTCCTTATTTTTTTAGAGATAGGGTCTTGCTATGTTGCCCAGGCTGAGCTCAAATTCCTGAGGATCAAGCAATCCTCCAGCTTCAGACTCCCAAGTAGCTGAGACTACGGGATTTTTTCCCTTTGGTTGCAGGGGGGCGGGTGTTACACATTTTTTTTTAATTCCAATAGGTTTTTGGGAAACAGGTGGTGTTTGGTTATAGGAATAAGTTCTTTAGTGGTGATTTCTGAGATTTCGGTGCACCCATCACCTGAGAAGCATACACCATACCCAATGTGTAGTCTTTTATCCCTCACCCTGCTTCCATCCTTTCCCCCAACTCCCCGAAGTCCACTGTATCTTTCTTATGCTTTTTCGTCCTCATAGCTTAGCTCCAGAGAATACAAGTTTAATGTGCATCTTTTTTTTTTTTTTTTTTGAGACGGAGTCTCGCTCTGTCGCCCAGGCTGGAGTGCAGTGGCCGGATCTCGGCTCACTGCAAGCTCCGCCTCCCGGGTTTACGCCATTCTCCTGCCTCAGCCTCCGGAGTAGCTGGGACTACAGGCACCTGCCACCTCGCCCGGCTATTTTTTAGTAGAGACGGGGTTTCACCGTGTTAGCCAGGATGGTCTCGATCTCCTGACCTCGTGATCCGCCCGTCTCGGCCTCCCAAAGTGTTGGGATTACAGGCTTGAGCAACCGCGCCCGGCCAATGTGCCTCTTTTTTTTTTTTTTTAAAAAAAAAAAAAAAGAAAGAAAAAGAAAAAAAGGCTCACAATCCTCCTACTGTAGGTGATCATTTTAAAATGTAAGTATATTTCAAACCAAAAATAAACTAAGAATGTTTTCCCCAACTTTGGGCATAATCTCATATTGCTATCAAAAGCAAACTAGTGTTTTCTCCAACATATGGAGAACTGGAGTTAATGTTTCATATTTCAGAAGTAACACTATCTTAAAGAAGAAACGAAAGGAAGATAACTGCTGAAGCTAACAGAGCATCTCTGTTCTTCAATTCTGGCAAGATCTTAAAGCCCTTGCTGAATCAATTTCTTAACACTATCAGAAAATCAAAATTAGATATAAGAAAGACATGAAAAGCAAAACATCAGGACACTGCATTATATTTGTTATCGTTATAAAAATATTTGACCTTAAACTCAAAAGATAGTAACTACATTAATCAAAGAAGCTAAGATCCTACAACCATTCCAAGAAGGTCAGATCAATTGTGTCTGAACAGAAAGTATAATTAACAACAAGTGAAGGAAAGTATAAACATGAAATCATCTCAGTCTTAGTTGTTTTATAGGAGTCAGTTTTAAGTGCTCAATTTGAAAGCCACTGTCATATCGTACTATAGTTCGTAAGTTAATTAGAATAGCAAACATTGCAAAACAAAATAAATCAGAAGCAGAAATGACACCAGAACTTACTGATTTCCATATATACTGTACCTAACATGATGGTAAGCATACAGCAGATACTTAATACATGTCTATTGAACTGAATTGTGTATCATAGGAAAGAATTCCAAGATGTCAAGTGTGCAAGAGTTCATTCATCCATCCAGCCACCCAGCCACCCACCCAACTCCTTCAACACATATGCAACGAGTATTTTCTGGGTATTCATCTGCATATCAGAGACAGGACACTGAAAAAACAGACAAAATTCGCTGCTCTCATGGAGCTTTAATTCTACCTACACGGTGATCAGTGTTAACGGGAAAAACCAGAGAAGGGGATACTACTGCCAGTGAGCATCACAGAGGGAGTGTGAAATACATGATTAAGCATTATACAAGTGGCTATTTTGTGATATACTGAACCAAGTCCATTCACTTAAAAAAAAAAAAAAAACAACTGCTGATGTGCACTCACTAATTGCTAAGAAAAGTGCTGGTATAAAGTAACTTAATAAAAAGATAAGATTCCATTGCTCATGGAGTTCACAGGCTAGTGGAAAACACAAACAAGTAAATTATCCAACTTAAACAATTACTCCTTCTGATAAGTGGTATTAAGGAAAAAGTGGAGGTTATCCACTATTGTCAATGGGGCTGTAAGGGAAAACCAACGCTATTGGAAGAGTGTAAGTTGGGTATTGTGATGGTGTGGGACATGGAGAAAGTGATGGGGTGTGGGTGACATGTTTGTAAAAGTCTACTCATGTTCTTCTAAGAAGGATCAATTAGGAAAGTATTACAGTACCCCAAGAGAGAAGTGAGGATGGCTTGGACTACTATGGTGGCAGCAGGAACAAGAAAAAGGGGATAGTTTTGAGATATCAAGTTAACAGTAATAATATAAAAGTTATATGCCTCCAACATGAGAGTGAATCATAGAAATTTGTATAAGCAGTTCAGAAGAAATTCACAGAAGATAACATTTACATGTTATGGTTTAAGAAGTTAAGTAATCTGGGTCAATAAATTAGGAAAAGACTAAGGAAAAGTATGTATGAAATTTATTTGGAAGTAGAAAAGATATTCTAGTGCCTTGAAAAATGTCAGTGAGGTATTACATTCTATTTTGTTAAAACAGCCTTATCACACATAATAGTTATTTCTCTAAATCACTTAGCAAGTTTCATAAGGGAAGACTTTTTTACCCCCTAAATTTGTAATCTGACCACATGCAAGGAACCACGTAAAGACGTATGGAGGCAAAAGCAAAAACAGTATTTCTTTGTTATGAGAATGGAACTGGAATGAACACCATGTACATATCAAAATGTATTTTCTAACATATTTTACAGCTGATCAGATTAGAATTTCTTCCCATTAATGCACATTTAATGGTACTGTATTTCACATGCTAATTAGTTTCTGCTATGAAGATAAGGTATGCGCAAGCTAAAAAGTAAACACAGATGCCAATAATTTTTAATTACAGTTAAAAGCAACATGTCAAAACAAAAAGTTAAAAACAATAGTAGTAAAACAGTGACTAAAACAATGTGATGCCTTTCAAAAAATCCATTTGTTGATCATAATTATAAAGAGTTCTAGCAATGCTTGGGTATACAATATTTTTTCATGGAAAAGCTTTTGAAATACAAATTTACATATATTATCCATGATAAAATACTAAATAATGAACTTTTAAATCTAATTTCTTTCATGGAAAGAAGCATTAGGGGAAATGGGATTTTATTTCTTGAGGCAGAGGAATAGTCTTCCTTTTAATATTTATTTTCCCGATCCTCTCCAATTTATCATTCACCCTCTACTACACATGATCTAAAGTTCTCCTTTCATTTGACCCTCTCAATGTTTTATGGTAGTTAGGTTATTTGAGGGAATGAGGTGTAGGAGATGGCAAAGAAGAGGAGAAAAAGAAAATTTCTACTCTTAATTATCAAGAACACCATGAGTGTCATCTCCTTTAATCCCTGCACCAACTGATTCCACATCTAAGTTCAACATTAAAGGTCATTTCTACTTCAAAAAACTGCCTCCCATCTTCAAACAACCTACTATCTACTTCACTAGGTACTCTGCTCACATTATTTTCTCCCATATTGACCACAAATCTAGTTGAAATCAAGATACATTCTGTCTAAACCATTTCCTTCATCCACCCAGAGCTATACTTGAGACCTAGAGGAAGACAGGAATCAGGTGGGAGAAACAGGAGGAAGAGGGTAGAGAAGTGTTACTTTGGCACATATTTTTTGATACATAATAGTTGTATACATTTCGGAGTTGTTTTATGTTGTTTTGACACATTCCACATGTGTAATGACCAAATCAGGGTAATGGGGATATTCATCACCTCAAATCTTTAACTTTTCTTTATGCTGGAGACATTCAAATTCTTCTCTTCCAGCTATTTTAAATACACAGTAGATGGTTGTTAACTATAGTCACCCTACTGAACTATCTAACACTAGGTCTTATTAGAACTATACTTCTGTACCTATTAATCAACTTCTTCTCCCCATCCCTCTGCCATTCCCAGCCTCTAGGAACAACCAATCTACTGTCTACCTTGATGCAATCCCATTTTTTAGCTCCCACATAAGAACAAGGATGTGCAATACTTGTCTTTCTGTGCCTGGCTTATTTAACATAATGGGTTCCATTTCCATCAATGTTGCTGCAAGTGACATGATTACATTCTTTTTATGGCTAAATAATATTCCACTCTGTATATCACATTTATCCTTTCAGTCATTGATGCGCACTTAGGTTGATCACATATTTTGGCTGTTGTGAACAGTGCTGCAATAAACCCAAGGGTGTAGATGTCTCCTCGATATCATGATTTTGTTTTGGATATATATATGGTAGTTCTATTTTTAGTTTTTGAGGAACTTTCATATAGTTTTCTATAGCTGCTATACTGATTTACATTCCCACCAACAGCATAGGAGAGTTCATTTTAGCATCCGTGATTTTTTGGTTTTTTTGGATAAAAGTCATTGTAACTGGGGTGAGATGATGATATGCTCAGGTCCCCACCCAAGTCTCATCTTGAATTGTAATCCTCATAATCCCTAAATGTTGAGGGAGAGACCTTCTGGGAGGTGACTGGATCAGGGGGGCAGTGTCCCCCAGGCTGTTCTTGTGACAGTGAGTGAATTCTCAGGAGATCTGATGGTGTTATAAGTGTCTGACAGTTTCTCCTTCACGCACTCGCTCTTTCTTCGCCTGACACCACGTAAGACATGCCTCTTCCCCCTTCCACCATGACTGTACGTTTCCTGAGGCCTCCCTGGCCATGCAGAACTGTGAGTCAATTAAACCTCTTTTCTTTATAAACTACCCAGTCTTGGGCAGTTCTTTATAGCAGTGTGAGAATGAACTAATACAGATGATATCACATTGTGGTTTTGATTTGCATTTCCCTGATGATATGACACACTTTTACAAATTAAACTACAATGATTACCAGTGATTATTATTTACTTTTCCACTGTCTCAACAAGCCATATGTTAGCAACCTATACTTTTCCCCACCAGAGGAGAGATGTCACACTTATCAAGCTCTAAATTTTGGATTCTAACTTTTGTTTCTTGAAAATTTGAGTACTGGCCCAGATAATGACTTCTAATACTTCTTCCATTCACCAACTGTCAGACTGTTTTCTGTTCCTTGATTTCTATTCCTTTTTTCGAAGACTTCTCACCTTGATGGAGAAGATGAAAGCACCACTGTTCTTTGTTAACTATAAACATTATTGCACCTTTCTCGAGCATTGTGTTTGATACTTTGTTCTTGATGCTCCTGTTCCAAATATTCCTTAGATGGAGGGCTACATGAACTCCTTTGACTTCCATCATGATATAATCACTTTGGACTCCAGTCTTTCTTCTGACTCTCTCATTCGCAGTATTGGGACAAGTTCACCTCTACCCTCTTAACTCTGTAGTTCACATCTAAAGATAAATTTACACAAACATATTGACTAACACTATTAGAATCTCCCACCAATCTCAGTTGAATCTTCTGAGGCCTCTTTCATCCATTGCTACTCAGGTCATTTTTCATTTTCTCAGGATGGCTGTTTCAAATATTTCACAGGCCTTCTCCCTTGCCTGGTATGTATACTTAAATGTACACACTAACCCTTACCTAGTCAAGCTACTAAGCTAAGACTAGAACCCAGGTCTGTGCTGACTTCCAAGCACAGAAGCTTTTCATTTATTTGTCTCTCTTTATCTCAACCTCACTCGTTCCCACTTTCAAAATGCGATCTTACTTCCTACTGAGAAGAGAAGCCATAAATAAAACATTTAACACATTTGATCCCTCCTTCCTCCTGAAAACATGTTCTTCTCTTGGGTCCCAGGACATCCTAATCTCTTCATTTTCCTCCTCTTCAGTGACTGTCTTTCCTCAGTCTCAACTGCTGCTTCCTTTGCTCTGAAACCCTTATTCTGTAAGCATCTCCAGGGCTCAGTCCTCAGAATTCTCTTCACTGGGTACACTCTTCCTTTGGTGAACTCATTCAGACTATGGCTCTAATACAGGATATATGCTGACAGACTACCAAATTTATACCTCAAATTTAGACTTCTTTCCTAAACTCAAGAAATGCCTATTTGGCATGGATGTATAATCAATGACATAAACTGGAGTATCTAACGAAAACAGCAAATCTGACATGTCTAAAACCTAATTCCAAATCTCCCTTCAAAAAGTTTCTTCTGCAATCAACTTCATTGCAGTGAATGCCAACACCGTGCTTTCAGTTGCTTAGACCAAACGTCTTAACAAAGATCTCTAACTCCTTTTTTTTTCCACCCATACTCTACATTCAATCTGTCAGGCAATCCTGTTGGTTCTTCATCAAAATACACCCAAGATCTCATTATCATCACTACCTCCACTGCTACTACCCTAGTACAAGCCACTATCATCAATTATCTAGATTACTGCTGTAATTAGCAAACTATCTGCTTCCAATCCACAGTCTATTGTCAACACTGCAGCCAAAATGATACTGAAAACTAGGTTGTGTAACTACACAGCATAAAAATTTCCAAAGGCTTCCCACTTGATTTACAGTAAAACCCAATATCCTTACAAACAATCCTATACCATTCTTGTTCCACACCATGCTAGACTCCTAGCTATTCAAAGAATATGTTAGAATGTGCTAAGTAAGCTCCCTTCCTCAGGGCCTTCTCAATTGCTATTTCCCCCTGCTGGAACATTCTTCCTTCAAAATATCCAAAGGACTTGCTTCCTGATCTCCTTCAAAAGCTTGCTGAAATTTCACCTTTCAGTGAGCCCTTCCATAATCATTCTATTTAAAACTGCATTAAGTCCCAAAAATCACTACCATCATTATTCCTTATTTCCCTACTCCAGTTTTCTCTGTAGTGTGGATTAGTTTCTTACATACTCTATCGTTTATTTATTTATCACGTGTATTATTTATTCTCTAATTCCTGACTTGAATATAATTTCCCACAGGAGAGGAGTTTGTCAGTTGTATTCTTTCAAATGGTCCCAGTGCCTAGAGCAGTACCTAGCAAATAACTAGGTGTTCGACATATATTTATTGAAATAATGAGTGAATGAACTAGTAAATAATGATCTTGTTACATGCTGCTGAAGAAAAGAAGCTACACGAACTGCATGAAATAATTCTAGAACATAAATCAATGAAATCATACTCCCAATAGAACAATGACAGTTGATGAAGGTATAGCAGATCAAACCATTATCTGCTTCTTACAATAAACTACAATCATTGATGCAATATTTAATATGCAGGTTCAAAAGATTACAAAAGAAGAGAACAAAGTAACTGGCTGATCACGTTAAGAGATTTTGGTTAAGATTCACCAGTAAGAACTTGAGTCCAAGGAAAAAGAGATGCCAGTAATCAAGCAAACGCATTGGGCTGTTATTTTAATGGCAGAAAAAGGGTAACACATCAGGTCTGGGTTGCCCAAACTCTACATATTCCCAAAAAAGTCAGTCTTCAGAATTGGCCCTTGGCCAACTCCTGGGAAATGAATTCTGAGCCTCTGAAATATTCTGCCTGGTCAGCGTATTTTTGTATGCTGGAGTTCTTGGGCCACATGGTACCAGTTTGACTAGATAGTTTATGCTAACAACAGGATGCATGTTCAACACTTCGTGCCTGATTTTGCTCTGAGAGGTTGGAATCTGAGCATCTCAGGGCAGTCATGCAGCTACTGCTTGCCTATGTGACTGACTTCCAATAAAAACCCTGGACACCAAGGCTCAGGTAAGCTTCTTTAGTTGACAACACTTCACAGCTGGGAGAAGTAAGTGCATCTGTGATAGTTAATTTTATGTGTCAACTTGACTGGATTAAGGAATACCTAGAGAACTGGTAAAGCATTACTAATAGATGTGTCTGTGTTTCCAGAGGAGACTGGAATGTGAATTGATGGACTGAGTGAGGAATATTCACCCACAATGTTAGCAGACACCATCCAATCAACTAGGGACCCAAATAGGGACTAAAAAAGCAAAGAAAAGGTGCTCTCCTGGAACTGGACACTCTTCTTCTCCTGTCCTTGGACACCAGAACTCTAGGCTCTCTGACATTTGGACTCCAGGATTTATACCAGCAACTCCATAGTTTCCCACCAAAACCCAGGTTCCCAGCCTCAGAGTAAGAATTACACTATCAGCTTCCCAGGTTCTGAGGTTTTGGAACTTGGACTGAGATACGTTACCAGCATCCCAAGGTCTCCAGCTTCCAGATGGCCTGTCTGGGGAATTTTCAGCCTCCATGATCACATAAGCCAATTTCTCAGTGAATCCTCTCTCATATATGTATATGTATCTGATTGGGTCTCTCTGGAGACCCTTGACTTCACTACATCATCCATGTGACTCCACTGGAAGAAGATACCTTAAAGCTTGTACTTGGTTTCTCCAGGATTTTGCTCCATGTGGTTTTCCCTTTGCTGATTTTAATCTGTACCTTTTCATTATCATAAATAATAACCATGAGTCTTTTCTGAGTCTTGTGAGTCATGACTCACTGAGCCTGAGAGTGGTCTTAGGGACAGCTGACACAGTTGGCATCATAAGTAGGACTCATTAAAGCATGGCAAAAACATTGTTTCGAAAAAGGAAGAATGACAGGGCAGACAATGATAAACTCTGATGCCTAAATGGGTATACAGTCACCAATGGCATGAGACGGCAGCTGTACTGTGCTAAATTACTACATATAGAAGTTGTCAATGGAATTTAGAAATCACACACCAAAATCTCAAGGACTTAGATCACGGGATACACAAAGAAATGCAAAATGATGAGAAACAAGCTAAATACACAATCCACTGGTAACCTGTATTTTTTTTCCCACATGTAAGATTTTTATTCCAATTTGATTTGCATTTCAAAGGAAATTATAAAATGTATCCACTTTTTTTTAAAGACAAAAATTTAATTATAAAACATGATAAACTTCCAGGTTAAAATTAGGCTGCTTGGAATAACAAACTCTTAAATCACCATTTTCCACCTCCACACCAAGAATAACCATCTAATCAACCATACTGTAACAGCAAGAGAGCACTGAGACTTGAGTAAATAGGAAAACTAAAGAGCTCTTCCAGCCCCAGACCATGAACATTTTTATGCCTTCTTATAGTGAACGGCAACCACATCATCACCAAAAGTTAAGTCATAACCATTTCACCATACTTAACTTCTCTTATAAAATATGTTTCTTTGTCATCCCATTTCTGTATGTGAATGAGTTTGTCTCTATCCAGACTAACAACAAACTTGCAGTTTCTGTCATCTGTAGTGGTTTTATCAAACTCTTCTCCCAGATGGAAACTAACTTCTGTGTTCTTGAACATACTTTGAATCCTGATCACCACCTTTTGTCTCCTTCTTGACTGATAATTACTGTTGGTTTGTTCACATTTCCCACCTGCCTAGTGACAAAGCCCATGCCTAGAGCCTTCTTCATGTACTCATCAAAGTTCTGTCGGCCAGCTTCCAAGTATTACAGAAAGCCTCCTCCATCCTTGCCCTTTCCCCACTTTAGAGACAGAAGTGAGGAGCTTCTGGTCTTATTGCCACTGCAGTCTGTTTTTTTTTTTTTTTCTTTGAGAGGGAGTCTCGCTCTGTCTCCCAGGCTGGAGTGCAGTGGCATGATCTCGGATCACTGCAACCTCTCCCTCCCAGGTTCCATTGATTCTCCTGCCTCAGCCCCTCAAGTAGCTGGGATTACAGGCGCATGCCACCAAGCCAAGCTAGTTTTCTATATTTTTAGTAGAGACAGAGTTTCACCATGTTGGCCAGGCTGGTCTCAAACTCCTGGCCTTGAGTGATCCACTCGTCTTGGCCTCCCAATGTGCTGGGATTACAAATGTGAGCCACTGCGCCTGGCCCAGTGTGCCGTATTTTAAAACAGCTAAAATGAAAGTAAAAGAGAGTTATGACTGTTATGACTGTTAGCCTCCAAGATACAACCCAGTGGAAAATTATGCTGGGAAAAAAACCAGACAGCATTTCTATGGCCTTTGACCACCAGGAACATTGTCCAAATGGTGGGTGACAAAACCATGATACTACTGGAAGCAGGGGTTATGTGTATGTGTGAAGGAGCTATCTCGCCTTGTGAATTGGTATTCATCGGGTTCCTGAAAAACAATTACGAAAATAGATCGTGAGAGTGACTAACTTGGAAGCAGTATCTTTGATTCTGAATGTTGCAGAATGAAGAAGTCTACTTGGGGTTGATGCAGGAACCACAACTTACTACTGAACAATCATAGATGGTTGTACATGATCCAAACACACAACAGACTGTTCCTAAAGGGACAGCTAGTCTGGTGGACTGGGTAAAAGCCATTGTAAAATTTGTTTACCCTGAAAAGGGAAATGGTCCTTCCCCTCCTTTAAATGCCAAGTGGCACTCCATACATGACATAGCTGATAAGCTGCATACGCAAACCATGCTGGATTAACTTCATGGTCATCAAGATGTTTGTTCGTCCTTAATATGCCCTTTAGATCATGGTAAATACTGTGACTAAAAGGGCCCCTCTATGATGGCATCTGATATAACTGCTGCAAAATCTATCAATGATCCAAGAAATGTGTTGGATTTGTTGTCTCAGCTTCTTACTATGGGTCTTACAGATGCTAAGAAAATAAGACTGAATCACAAGTGAATGGGTAAAGACAAAACAGACAGTCAAGGAAGTCCCAAGCAGGATGAAATTTTAAATGGTTACTAAGAGATGGGATGAATAAAATGGACACTGATGTTAACACAAAGGTCTTAATGCTGCATTATCAGAAGTTAGGCTTACCAGTGGGAGCTCCTCTTAGTCCCCCAACACTGAAGGGCCCTAAACAAACACACTCTATGTACCCTAATTTCAAGCAATGCACCAAGCTGGGAGGCAAAAATGACAATGAAGAACCTCAGTTCAAATCATCAGAGATGATGGGCTACCAAATTAATCAGGATGAGGACTGACAAAGAACCAGGGTTTTTTTTTTAAAGTAATCTCCAAGTAGGAACTGAAGGCCATAAGCACACCTGTAGGTACAATAGAAGGTAAAAAGGAAAGCTTCCAGGGGTTCCTGACACAAAATTCAGTGCCTCTGATTCTAAAACCTATTGGTAAAGTCCTAGCAGGGGCAATAATTAGAAAGACAGGATATGAAGATGAAATGGTTGACAGGATTAAATTAAAATTTGGATGAAAATTAGTATGTTTGAATGAATCATGTGAAGTACTTGCATCCACATTACCTGAGTATGTTTTGGGGAAGGATATTATTCTGACCAGGGAAAGCTTCAGCTACTATACTGCAGAAAGCTTGCTAGTTTTCCCTTCAGTCAGAACATGCTAAATGAGAATCTATGGAACTTCCCCAGCTCACATAGGTTGTTAATTTGAAACAGTATCATGGTTGACCAAAAGAGATTTAGCACATTAATTAACAACGCGTTCAACACTGGAGTGCTATTACCAACAAATTCTCTGTGTCGTGCATGAAAAAGGTGAATGACTCATGAAAACTCACAGCAGATAATCAAGACTTGAATAATGTAGTGTCATCTACAGCATCAGCAGTCTCTGACATGGTTTCAGAAGTTCTCAAAATAAAACAACCTAAAAGAGACATACTCAGCCAGACATAGTGGCTCACACCTGTAATCCCAGCACTTTGGGAGGCCAAGGCAGGAGGATCACTTGAGTCCAGGAGTTCAAGACTAGCCTGGGTAACAAAGTGAGACCCTGTTTCAATTTAAAAAAAAGAGAGAGAGAGAGAGAGAGAGAGAGACTGATTGTTGTGCCAATACTTTTTCTTGGTCCCAATCTCAGGAAAAAACCAACTGCACTTTGCCTTCAAGTGGGAATGATCCCAATTTACACTTACGGCACTGCTACAGGTTTATCTGCATTCATCAGCTTACTATTATAATTTGTTTTGAAGGGATTTTGACTTGATACAGGTCCAGAATACAATAATATACTACAGTGATGACATGATGACAGGACCGGAAACCTAAGAACAAGCTAGGGCTGACCTGAAAATAGTGGTGGCTCACAGGAATACCACAGGCTAGAGGATAAATCCAGCAAATACCCCAGGGTCTACCAAACTGAAATTCTTACGAATAACCTGGGCAGGAACCACCTATAACATTCTACAGGCAACTAAAATTAAATAGCTGTTATTACATAACCATGAAAGTAAGCAAGAAGCATCCACTGCACCTGGTTTGTTTGAGTTTTGCAGAAGAAAAATTCTGTATTTGGGGACTAGTGCTAAATTCAATCCGTAAAACTACCTTAAAGGACACACATGAATGGAGACCTAAACTACAGCAGGCTATTATCTAAGTTGCAGTGGATCAATTAATGCCTTTGGGTCCTTATGATATACACTCAGATATGATTTTAGAAGTATCTGCAACTCATACTTAAACAGACTGGAGCTTATGGTAAAAAGCCCATGAATGCTGTCCAGCAGCAACCACTGGGATCGTGGGCCAGACAAGAAAGTATAGAACACATCATTAGAGAGACGATGCTACTGGGCATTAACTGAAACTGTCTTTATGACTAAAGGATATAACATAATCCTAAAACTTAAAATACCCATGTCTTGGGTAATGTCAGAGAAACACTCTAACGAGTACCTATAACAATGAAAATGGCTTAACAGGAATGTGCTAAGGAATGCAAGAAGATACTTACCATATTCAATAGAAGAAAACCTTTTTTTTTTTTTTTTTTTTTTAAAGACAGGGTCTCACTTTGTATCACCCACTCTGAATACAGTGGGGGCAATCACAACTCACTGCAGTCTTGACCTCCCAGGCTCAAGCAATCCCACATCTCAGCCAACTGAGTAGCTAGTATTACCAGGTGCATGCCACCACACCTGGATAATTTGTATTTTTTCTAGAGATGAGGGTCTCACTATGTTGCCCAGGCTGAGTCTGAACTCCTAGACTCAAGCGATTCTCCTGCCTTGGCCTCCCAAAGTGTTGAGATTATAGCCATGAGTCATCACACTTGGCCTCCTCTTTTCTTCTAGACCAACTTTGGAACCATCTGTGAAGCTACCAGATCCTATTGCCACATCCTACTTTTCAAATGTTAGTGTCTCACAAAGAGCTCTCACTGACCACCAAAAAGTGGTTTGTTTTACAGATGATGGCAGTTCAAAGGTGATCAGCCAACATCCTGTTTGGAAGGCTGTCACACTATGACTGACTGACGTGAAACTGATCGAAGAACAAATCAGCTCAAAGGGCTCAGCTGTACACTGTTTTCCTTGCAATGATGGAAGAACTAAACAAACATAACCCTGATGTGTGGATGTACACCCATGAATGGGCTGTGACCATTTGCCTGGCCATATGGTCAGGCTGATAGGCAGTAGAAAACTAGACTATTAAATGCATGTGCCAGGCATGGTGGCTCATGCCTGTAATCCCAGCACTTTGGGAGGCTGAGGCAGGTGGATCACCTGAGGTCAGGAGTTTGAGACCAGCCTGACCAACATGGTGAAACCCCGTCTCTACTAAACACAAAAAGTTAGCCAGGTGTGGTGGTGAATGCCTGTAATCTCAGCTACTTGGGAGGCTGAGGCAGGGAATCTCTTGAACCTGGGGAGGCGGAGAGTCACCCAGTGAGCTGGAAGGTTCGTCCTGCATTTCCAGCCCTATGGGCAACAAGAAATGAAATCCCATCTCAAAATAGATAAATAAATAAAATAAATAATAAATGGATGGATTATTAAT
The DNA here is from genome assembly GCF_008728515.1 of Papio anubis. NCBI lineage: Eukaryota > Metazoa > Chordata > Mammalia > Primates > Cercopithecidae > Papio > Papio anubis. The sequence goes on from NC_044976.1 coordinate 213,073,945, forward strand.
AGGAGAATCTCTTGAACCTGGGAGGTGGAGGTTGCAGTGAGCTGAGTTTGCGTCACTGCATTCCAGCCTGGGCAACAAGAGCGAAACCCCATCTCAAAATAGATAAATAAATAAAATAAATAATAAATGGATGGATTACTAATGAGGCATGGCTCTATGAGAAGCATTATGGGAATTTAAGGAGTGAATTAAAGTAGGACATGCTGATGGTCATCAAAACAACTTCTTTCAGGATCAGGAGATGATTGGAACCAGCAAGTGGATGTCCCAGCATGCTTGTCTGAGGTGGCTATCTGGGTCCCCAAAATGAGTAGATATGGGAGATATGCAGCAATGCAGAGATGGGCTGGCCAGTGATGTATTCCTCTTGTACCCTCTGATGCACAAAATTCCAGAAAGAGCCATCCTGTCTGCCAGAAAGGGAGAAAGAGACTGCAGATGACTATGGCATATATTCCCAAGAAAAAAGTCCCCCCACTCCCATACATAGTTGGCAAGTACACTACACTGAGCTACTGCCACTATCCCCAGGAGACTATAAATGGTCATTCTTGGAAATAGACATTTACACTAGATTGAGCTTTGCATAACCAATGGTAGATACAAAAGCTCAAAATACTGTAAGATGACTGGAACAGAAGGTACTGCGCCCCCACCAAGTTACATGTCTTCAGACCAAAGAACATACTTTATAGCCCATACTATCCAAAAACAAGCAAAGAGGTTATCGTATCAAATAGACGTATCATGTCAGATATCATCCTCAGAGTAACAGTCTGATAGAGAATAGGAATGGGAAATAGAAACATCTGTTGGCTAAACAAATGTACGCTTCACAAATGTATGCTCACACTCAACCTGAGGATGGCTAAAGGAAGGTCCCCGCTCCATAGATTCCTCCACTTTTCTGGACATGGGGAAGAAGGGGTGGAGGAGCATGATGTTATCACTACAGAATTCTTAGCTACATCACCTCAACTTTCCTTTCTCCTACATAATGCAGTGGTCCTGGGAGTGGCAAGACAGTTGTGGATGCCCAAAGCAGGAATGATCCCTAAGCAAGAAACTCTAATTAGACTTTTCAACCATTATTCCAGAACTCCTAAGGGCCTAATGGGATGGACTGTGCCTTCACCCCATGTGGAGCTGACAGTGAATGCAGCTGCACTGCCTAGTAGTCAAGAGAGTCCTCTAGCTCGGTAACCATGCAATTCAACTCTGAAAGAGTATGAAGGCACTGGGGAAGAGGCACTTAGTAGACTACTATTACTGCAGGCAATCTGATTCAGATATCCCTTCCAAAGGTGGAAAAGTTCACATTTCTGGGTACCTGACTGTATTCATTTCCTGTGGCCTCTATAACAAAATACCACCAAAACTTGATGGCTTAAAACAACAAAAAATTGGCCATGCGCGATGGCTCACACCTGTAATCCCAGCACTTTGGGAGGCTGAGGTGGGCAGATGACCTGAGGTCGGGAGTTTGAGACCAGCCTGACCAACATGGAGAAACCCCATCTCTACTAAAAATACAAAATTAGCCAGGCCCGGTGGCACATGCCTGTAATCCCAGCTACTCAGGAGGCTGAGGCAGCAGAATCCCTTGAATCCAGGAGGCAGAGGTTGCAGTGAGCCGAGATCGTGCCATTGAACTCCAGCCTGGGCAATAAGAGCGAAACTCCATTTCAAAAAACAAAACAAAAAAATCACAAAAAATTTCTCATAGTTCTGGAGACCAGAAGTACAAAATCAAGACTGGCAGAGACATGATCCCTCCAGAGGCTCTGAAGAAGAATCCATTCCATGCCTTTCTCTTAGTTTCTGGAAGCTGCTGGCAGTCCTTGACATTTCCTGGCTTGAAGCTGCATCACTCCAACCTCTGCCACCTTTATGTCACCTTCTCCTCTGTGTAGGTGAAATCTCTGTCTGCATCACTCCAACAAGGATGCTTCTCATTAGATTTAGGTCCCTCCCGGATAATCGAGGATGATCTACTTAAGATTCTTAACTTAATTTTATCTGCATAACTATATATGCATATACCCTTTTTCCAAATAAAGCAAGAGTTAATAGGTTCCAGGGAATAGGATGTGAACATACTATTTTAGGGGCTACCACTCAACCCACTATAGTTCATTCCATCCTAACATTCACCCCATCCCAATATCCCCAAAAGTCTCAAAAGTCTCAACCAATACAGTATCAAGTCTAAGTCCAAAATCTCATTTAAGTATCATCAGCTCACAAGTCCCAAGTGTTATCATCCAATCAGGAATGGGTGAGACTCTGTACCTAATCCATCCTGGGACAAAATTCCTCTAAATCTGTGGACCTCTCACACTAGAAAACAAGTTATCTGCTTCCAAAACACAATCGTAGAAAGGCCTAGGATAGATATTCCAATTCAGAAAGGGAGAAGATGGAAGAAATAAAAACATCACTGATTCCAAGCAAGTTCTAAACCCAGCAGGGGAAATTTGATTTCAAGGTCTATAACTAATCCTCAGTAATTTGCATTTCTATCCTCTAGGCCCATGGTGGCTCCATCAACTTCTGCCTTTGCAACCCTGGTGGCTCCATCACCCTCTGTCTCTGGCCGCCAATTCATTCCTGTTGTTTTTTTTTTTTTTTTTTTTTCAAACTATAACATGCTTTCAGCTGACATCCATCAACTATACCATTTCTTTTACAATGACAGGGTTTTTAACATTTTCCGTCTGTTCTGTAACCATACTTGAGTCTTCAGTGCTTTGTCTTTTGATAAATTCTAAAAACTGAACACTAATTTGGTGTTTGCGATTGTATAAGTAAATGAATATTATTCATGGGACAACCAAATAGCATGGTCAGACCTGTAATGAAGGAAAGGTTACACTATATCAATAGACCTGGGCTTCTCAAGAAACAATGTTTCATGTCTCAACCAAATAGCCTTTTTTATCTCCCCCATACAGGCATACTTCAGGTTTCGTTCCAGACCACCACAACAAGAGTATTGCAATAAAACAAGTCACATTAACTTTGTGGTGTCCCAGTGCATATACAAGTTATGTTTACACTACACTATACTGTAGTCTATTAAGTGTGTAACAGCACTATGTCTAAAGAAATGTACATACCTTAATTTAAAAATACTTGATTGCCAAAAAAGGCGAAGGGTCATCTGAGCCCTCAGCAAGTCGTTATCTTTTTGCTGGCAGAAGGTCTTGTCTTGATGCTGATGGCTGCTGAGTGATCAGGGTGGCAGTTGCCAAAGGTGAGAGTGACTGTGGCAATTTCTTTTTTTTCTTTTTTTTTTTTTTTTTGAGACGAAGTCTTGCTCTGTCACCCAGTGGCACGATCTTGGCATTCAAGCAATTCTCAAGCCTCAGTCTCCCAAGTAGCTAGGATTACAGGCACCCGAAATCACACCCAGCTAATTTTTGTATTTTTAGTAGAGACAGGGTTTCACCATGTTGGCCAGGCTAGTCTTGAACCCCTGACCTCAAGTTATCTGCCTACCTTGGCCTCCCAAAGTCTTGGGATTACAGGCATGAGCCACCATGCCCGGAGTGGCAATTTCTTAAAATGAGAAAACAATGAAGTTTACCATATTGGCTTTTTCTTCCAAGAAAAGTTTCTCTTTCTCATGCCATGCTGCTTACCCACAACAAAACTTTCTTCACAATTGGAGTCAATCCTTTCACAACCTGCCACTGCTTTATCAACTAACTTTATGTAAGATTCTAAATCCTTTGCTGTTATTTCAGCAATGTCCATGGCATCTTCTCAAAGAGTAGATTCTATCTCAAGAAACCAGTTTATTTGCTCAACCATAAGAAGCAAATCCTCATTTGTTCATGTTTTATCATGGACCTGATAAAATTCAGTCCTATCTTCAGGCCCCACTGCTAATTCTAGTTCTCTTGCTATTTCTACCACATCGGCAGTTACTTCCTCCACTGGAGTCTTGAACTCCTCAAACTCATCCACGAAGATTGGAATCAACTTCTTACAAACTCCTATTAATGTTGATATTCTGACCTCCTTCCATGAAGCCTGAATGTTTTTCAAGACATCTAGAATGGTGAATCTTTCCCAGAAGGATTTCAATTAACTTTCCCCAGATCTATCAGCAGAGGAATTACTATCTATGGCAGTAATTACTATCTATTACAAAATGTATTTCTTAAATAATAAGACTTGAAAGTTGAAATAATGGGTTGCAGAATGGACATTGCTAATGGACACTGGGTCAGCAGGCATAAAAACAACATTCATCTCCTTGTATATCTCCATCAGAGCTTTTGCATAACTGGTGCATTGTCAATGAGCAGTAATATTTAAAAAGGTATCTTTTTTTCTGAGAAAGTCTCCACAGTGGGCCTAAAATATTCAGTAAAACATACTGTAAGCAGATGTGTTTGTCATCCAAGCTTTGCTGCTTTACTGATAGAGAACAGGCAGTGCAGAGTTACCATAATTCTTAAGGGCCCTAGGATTTTTGAAATGGTAAAGGAGCAATGGCTTCAACTTAAAGTCACCAACTGCATAGCCACTACTGAGAGAGTCAATCTGCCCTTGGAAGCTTTAAAGCCAGGCACTAACTTCTCCTTTCTAAGGAAGTCCTAGGTTCATCTACGAGGAAAATCTGTGGTTTCGTGTAGTCATCTTCACCAATTATTTAGCTAGATCTCTGGATAACTTGCTGCAGCTTCTGTGTCAGCACTTGTGGTTTCACATTGCACTTTTATGCTATAGAGATGGTGTCTTTCCTTAAACCTCACACACCAACCTTTCCTAGCTTCCAACTGTTCTTCTGCAGCTTCCTCACCTCTCTCACCCTTCACAGAATTGGGAGAATTAAGGCCTTGCTCTGGATTAGGCTTTGGCTTAAGGGAATGTTGCAGCTGGTTTGATCTCCTATCAAGACCACTCGAACTTTTTCCCTATCAGTAATGAGTCTGTTTTGCTTGTTTATCATCAAATACAAGGGATCCCGAATAAGATTATCGAAGACTTCTCATCAGAAACACTGAAGGCCAGAAGGCGACTGGTTGATACATTCAAAGTGCTGAAGGAAAAAAAGTAAAGCAAGAATCCAGCAAAACTATCTTTCAAAAATGAGGGAGGTATTAAGACAGTCCTAGGTAAACAGAAACTGAGGGAGTTCATTAGCACTGGACCTGTCATACAAGAAAAGCTATAGTGAGTCCCTTCAGGTTTAAATATAAACCTGTGACTTTAGACAGTCACTTAAAGCCAGATGAAGAATTAAAGATCTGGTAAAGCTAAATACATAAAAATTATAAAAGCTAGTATTACTGTAAGTTTGTGTTGTAATACCACTTTTTGATTTCTACATGATTAAAGAGACTCACGCATTAAAAAATTAGTTGTCTCGTTTTTGGACACACAATGCATAAAGATGCAATTTAAAGACACCACCAATTGAAAGGAGTGAGTACAGAATTGTAAAGAAGTAGAGTTTTTGAGGGTTAGTAAAGTTCAGGTGGTATAAATTCAAATTACAGTACTGTAACTTCAGGATATTAAATATAATCTATACAAAGAAAATAGCTATGGAATATACACAACAGGAAATGAGAAGAGAATTAAAATGTTTCACTCAAAAATCAATTAAACACAAAAGAAGGCATTTATGTAGAATCAATTAAACACAAAAGAAGGACAAAAAGCAATGAGGCATATAGAAAATAAATAGCAAAAAGACAGAAGTAAGTCCTTATCAGGACTCACTTTAAATGTAAATGGATTAAACTCTCCAATCAAAAGAAAGAGACTGGGAAAGTCGATTAAACAAACAAACAAAAAGCATGATCCAACTCCATGCTGTCTCCAAAAGCCATAAACAGGGTAAAAGTGAAAGAGAAAAAAACAAATTTTCCATGAAAATATAGCAGTTCCCCTTATCAGTGGAGGATATGTTTCAAGATCCCAGTAGATGCCGAAAACCATGGATAGTACCAAATTCTATAAAGTCATTCCTTGATATCCATGGGAGATTGGTTTCAAAATCCCCCTGCAGATAATAAAATCCACAGAAGCTCAAGTCCCTAATATCAAATAGCATAGTATTTGCATATAATCTATGCACATCTTCCCATATTATTTTTGAGTATTTTAAATCCACATTGGTTGAATCCATGGATGTAGAATACGGAGCGCCAACTGCATATACCATGTTTTTTTCCTATACATACTACGTATGATAAAGTTTAATTTGTAAATTAGGCACATCCTTTATAAATGGATATTAAAGTAGATTAACAGTTACTATTAAAAGTAAATTAACAACAAAATAAAATAGAAAAATTATAACAATATATTGTGATAAAAGTTATTGTGATGTATGTGGTCTCTCTCTCAAAATATCTTATTTTACCATACTCATCTATATTTAGGCTGTGGTTGATTCAGGATAACTTAAACTATGAAAAGCAAAACTGCAGCTAAAGGGGGTACTACCATAGTAACCAAAAGAGAAAACGGGTAGCTATATTAATATCAGACAAAACAGACTTTAAATGAAAAGGCCAGAAAAGATCAAAAAATATTATTAATAAAAGAGTTAACAGAGCAAGATATAACAATTATAAACACTTACATACCTAATAACAAGACCATCAAAATATATGAGGCAAAAACTGAAAGAACTGTCAAAAGCAATGACCATTTTACATTAATAGTTGGAGATTTCAACACCCTACACTCTCAATAATGAATACAACAACCAGACAGAAATAAGTAAAGCAATAGAAGACTTCAACAATTCAATGAAGCAATTAAATCTAAGAGATATACACAAAATGCTCTATTAAAGATACACAAAATACTCTACCTAACAACAGACTCTACAGTATTTTCAAGTGCACAGGGGACATTCTCCAGGATAGACCATATGTTGGATTACAAATTAAGTCTCAACAAACTTTAAAAGACAAATCACAAAGTATCTTCTCCAACTACAACATGAAGTTAGAATAATATAAAGAAAACAAGAAAATTTCCAAATTTGTAGAAATTAAACAGACACAATCAATGACAAAGGAAATTAGAAATACTTTGAGACGAATGAAACACAAACATGACAGACTAAAATTTATAGGATGCCGCAAAAGCAGTGCTAAGTGAGAAATTTAAAGCCATAAATGCTTAAACTAAATAAGAGAGATCACAAATCAACAATCTAACTTTATAACTTAAGGAACTAGGAAAAAAATAAACTAAACCCAAAGTAAGCAGAAGGAAAAAATAAATAAATAAAGATTAAAGCAAAGACAGATAAAATAGAGAAAAATCAACAAAGTCAAAAGTTGGTTCTTTGAAAAGCTTAACGAAACTGATAAACCTTTAGCTTAATTGACTAAGAATGTATAAGGAATGAGGAAAATAGAAAATCACCATTAGAACACAACAGTAATAAATTATTATGGGCAAAATCCACTGATATGGATGTTAAAATTAGTACATAAAAGTTTAAGAAAAAATACGTTATTTATATAGTCTCAGAGTATTTCCTCTAAGATACTACTTAGTTTTGAATGGAAAAATAGCAACTTTAAAGTGAAGAAACACAGTAGACACCACTGTAGTCAAGCAATCAAAGTTAACATCACCAGTAAAAAGGTATCAACATCATTTCTTCCCTGATGTGTTGCTCTGAGAAGGGCAGGCACATCAGGAACCAAATCCCAGGTCTTGTCACACCCCACATCTTCATAGTGTTAATCATTTTGCTATAAATGAGCATATTTTCTTTCAAGAAATGATAAACAGATTTGTTGGGAGAAAGCAGCAGGGTACTACATCAATCAGAATAGTCTATCATTTGTGAAATATACCCAATTCTGTAGGGTTACTCAGAAAAGTTAAGTAGTGAGATAAGACAGTGTCTAATAGGATATTCCCCAGTCTGATGAATAGAAATTAAATAGTGGGATACAAGTGTGGCTAGTATATAAAAGAAAAAAACAGAATGGAACAGATATTTACTGATGCTTGATACACAGTAGGTAGTAATAATACACAGTAGATATTAAATAATTATAAAAAATTTATAACAATAGCATATTTTAATTTCATTTGATTTATAATTTAATTTGTTTAGTTTATTTAATAGTGATGGCATGTACTATTACATTTATCTATTCATTTAACCCTGAAAATAACCATATGAGGCAGGTACTACTATTAGCCCCACTCTATAGATAAGAAAATAAAGGTATGAAAAGTTGGATCACTTACTAAGCGGCAAAACCTACCCGACATTATACTACCTCCCAGAAAATATCACTTAATTAATAATAAGTGCCAACTAGGATGCTAAATACCTTACATATCCTAATCCTCAAAATATTCCTGTCCAGAGGTTTTATTATATCAATTTAAATGAAAAAAACTAAGGCTCTGATTGGCTGCCCAACACACTGCAAGGTATTTAGCACATTTGGCTTCTACCTGGTAACTGTCAGAAGTATCCCTCCTCCTCAGTTACTGTGATAAGTAAATACGTGCCCCCCGTGAACATTTCCAAATGCCCCTAAGACAGCAGTACTTCCCCAAAGTACTGCTTTAAAAAGTACTGGTTGTTAAAGACTATTAGGTGAGATGTGAACCTAGGTGTGTATGACTCCAAAGTCAATGTTCTTTCCAACAGGGCTACTGACTTGTAAAGGAGTTGACATCAAAACAAATGTACAAAGATGGGGAAACAAAGTTTCACAAAGTGTATGGGGCAATACACTCCAGATGAGGAAGCTATAGTTGCAAATAACTGGAAGTTAAAGTAGTCCATAAAATAATAACAGTAATTTATGTCATTTGTTGAATTAAGTAAGACATAAAGCAATTTGTAAAGTATATCTCCTGAGGGAATTGGGATTTTGTTCAGAACTCTGAGTGAGAACTGACATCATTAACATGCTATTTATTTAAAAACGTCTAAGCTGAATAAAGGTATGGGGGTGGGAAGTAAGTCTTCCTAAAATAATTTAATTTCACCATTCTAGTATTTTCAAATCTATTTAGTATGTTTTTCCATTCGGTGTTATATAAGCTTTAGAATTTATTAGTAAAAATCATCTACACTACTCTAGTCAATCTTAATAAGAAATTCAGGACAATAGGGGAAAACATTAAAAAGCAACCCTAGTATAATTATGATATAGACCACAAAACATTCTCCCAAACACGCAAACATAAACATTTCTATTTCCTTAAGAGAATAGCTTTAGCATGTAATACACAGATATTATAAATGTCTGAAAACTTGTAAAATTACAAATATGAATACACAAAAATTACTGCAGCAGTAGTCTACAACCATATTTTGGTTGTTTAATGGAACTTGCATACATTAGCATGTAAATTCATGAGCCCACAAACACATGTACACTGCAAACAAAAATTTAGTGATCAACTTTAATAATCAGTTACCTTTGCAATAATGACTTCTTTCTTCAGAATCTTCATAGCATAATATTTTCCACTTGCCTTCTCTCGAACCAAAATAACTTTCCCAAAAGTGCCTTTACCTAGTAGTTTCAAATAGTCAAAATCATTCATTGTCTGAAAAATACAAATTAAAAAAATATAATATGAAGTATTTGATGCAATTTATTTGTTAGCATATAAGTATGTGTTTGCAATATCCACTCAAAAACAAATTTTACCAATTTATAAGTACATTTAAATGAAAAAGAATCAGACTGTCATTGGCTGTCTCATTAGCAACCATGGATGCTGAAAATAATTTAAGCAGTTCTCAGATGTTGGAGAAAATGATTTTGAAACTAGAATTCCTCAGCCAAATTATCAGTTATGTAAAAGGGCAAAGGAGGAAAAAAATTATTTTCACTCATTTTTAAGGACTCAAGTTTTCAAGGATTTAGTAGTGCTGCTACCCCCAGAAAATGTGATAATCAAAAATGTTCCACACAAACATTTCCAAATATGCCTAAAAAGGCAATGCTTTGGAAGGAGCAATCTGAGAGTTTACTCTAGCAAAATAAAGATAAAATCCAAGACTGAGAGAAATATAGGATAGATTTATAAGAAATGTTGAGAACTTCGTATACTTCAGTTAAAATAAATCAAAGAAAGCAGTTGTTATTCCTGAGAGAGTACTTGAGGCAATTCAGAACAGCAAGGCAGGGAGCTCTAAGAAGAATATCTTTAATTAATCTGCCTGTTTTCAGTTTCACTTCTCCTTCTTAAGTCAGGTAATTCTGAGGATTTTGCCAAGCACATGTGCACTTGTTCTCTACAGTCTCCTCTGTGTACTCTTTTCCTGCTCTGCTCTATCAACATTCTTCCAGAAACTTACAAACTTTTGAAAGCACTGGTGCCCTAAAGCCCCTCCCCAACCCAGCTTTTCATTTTTGTGGACTTGCCTCCTTTTGAAATTCTTTTACTTTCATATTAATAGGTTTTTGAACAGAAGAAAAGGTGATTGTATACGATCAGTTTACTTAAATTTAAACTCAGTTTAGAGGTTTATAAATATAAAAACAAGTATTTGGGTTTTATCTTGAAATTACAAGTCATTGAAAATTTTAGTGCCTTTTATAACTTTTTTTTTCTGTTTATCATTTATCTAAAGTAAACGTGAGAAATGTTCCAAATCAATGGCTTCAGCTTCTACCTTAACTTAAAAAAAGCAAGTTAACCCAAAAGAATTAGAAGAAAATGATAAAAATCAGAGCAGAAATCCATTAAATTTTTAAAAGAAAAACAGTAGAGAAAAAAATCAGTGAAACCAAAAGCTAGTTCTAAAACATCAGTAAGAATTGATAGGCCTCTGGCCAGGTTGGTCAGAAAAATAAAGAGAGAAGACACAAATTACCAATATCAGGAATGACAGAGGTAGCATCACTACAGATTTTACAGATGTTAAAAGAAACTAAGAGAATATAAATGGTATTTTGACAATAAAATTGACACCTTTGATGAAACGAACAAATTGCTAGAAAGTCTCAAGCTATGAAAGCTCACCTAAGAAGAAACAGATAATTTGATAACCCCATATTTATTAAGAAAAACTGCGTTTGTGGTTAAACACCTTTCATCAAAGAAAACTCCAGGCCCAGATGGTTTCACTGGTGAATTCTACAGACATTTAAAGAATAAATAACACCAATTTTATACAAACTCTTCCTGAAAATTAAAATGAGGAATATTTCTCATTCATTCTGAGACAAGCATCATCCTGATACTGAGATAGGAGTGTGGCAGGTCTGGTTTCATAAGATGCAGGACACAAAGACCCTGCTGGAAAAACAGGATATGGTAAAGAAGCCAGTCGAAATCCACCAAAACCAAGATGGCTATATGAAAGTGCCTTCTGGTTGTCCCCAGTGCTCATTATACATTAATTATAATATATTATCTTGCCAAAGGAACCTCCCATCAGTGCCATGACAGTTTACAAATGCCATGGCATCTCGGGAAGTTACCCTGTATGGTCTGAAAAGGGGGGAAACTGTCAGTTCTGGGAATTCCCTGCCCCTTCACCAGAAAATCTACCCCTTGTTTAGCACATAATTAAAAAATAACCACAAAAATAGCCAACCAGTCAACCAGTAGCCTTCAGGGTTGCTCTGCCTATGGAGTAGTCACCTTTTATTCTTTTACTTTCTTAATAAACTTGCTTTCACTTTATTCTGTTGCTTGCTCTTGAATTACTTCTTGTGTGAAGCCAAGAACCCATGTGGTCTCCCAGGCTGAAAGCCAATTTTTTAACAATACCAAAATTAGAGGAAAATAATGCAAGAAAACCACATCCCAGTATCTCTCATGTATCATATATACAAATTCTTAAAATTTTAGAAATTAATGCCTACATTTACTTTCAACATTTTATGCTGTTCATAATTTTGATAATTTTCCCCAAATGTCAAATTACAGTGTCTTACATTCAATAATATCTCTAGTTAAAAGGAAAACATAAAGTAGCAAAGAGACAGCAGGGAAAATAACAAGATATATTAATTCAACTAAAAATCAAACATGTAGCTCTAAATATCAAATATAGTAAATCAGCTAGTGTCATTTGAACAAATAATAGGTAATATTAGATAGATTTAATTGCATTAATAGAATGGAAAAAATCAAGGAATACTACATAACAAGCTATTTATGCTAGGTAGTCTGCAAAGATGGCTGCCATAAATTCCAATTTCTCCCTGTATGCACATTCTATTCTTCCATAAAGGGGTGGAGTCAACTTTCTCTCTCCCTGGGCTATCTCTGTATCTTGCTTTGAACACATAATATGATCAAACTGATACTATGCCAGTAACAGACAACGCCGTTAAGCCTGGCAGTTTATGCGTTCTCTCTCGGAAAGCTCTAGGAAGTCAGCTCTAATGCTGTTAGTTAGTCCACGTTATCCTGGAGAGAGAGGCCATATGGAGAGACCTTGGAAGAAAAATTACCACTCCAAGAGAGAGGCCAAGTGGAGGAGAACCAACACACCACAACCAACAGTCAGCACCAAGGCCCCAGACACGTAAGGAAAGTATTGTTGGATTTTCCAGCCCACCCATGTATCAGCTGTAGGCAGCTGCCTGAGAGCCATGCATGCAAGAACAACAGAATGGCCCAAACTACAAAATCATGAGATATTTACATGGCTATTGTTTTAAGACATTAAATTTTGAGGTAGTTTGTTCCACAGTGTGAGGGTTAATACCTAGTGTCAATTTGATTGTATTGAAAGATGCAAAATAGTGATCCTGGGTGTATCTGTGAGGGTGCTGCCAAAGGAGATTAACATTTCAGTCAGTGGGCTGGGAAAGGCAGACCCACCTTAACCCGGGTGGGCACCATCTAATCAGCTGCCAGTGTGGCTAGAATATAAAACAGGCATAAAAATGTGAAAACGCTAGACTGGCTTAGCCTCCCAGCCTACATCTTTCTGCCGTGCTGGATGCTTCCTGCTCTCGACTCCAAGTTCTTCAGCACTGGGACTCAAACTGGCTTCCTTGCTCCTCAGCTTGCAGATGGCCTACTGTGGGACCTTGTGACTGTGTGAGTTTAATACTCCTTAATAAACTCCATATATATATACACACACACACACACACACACACACACACACATATATACTATTAGTTCTGTCCCTCTAGAGAACCCTAATACATATGGCAAGTAACTCAGAAACATTATCTTCATAACCAGGCCAGAGTGTCAATTTATTGCTCAAAGTTTCACTTGGACAGTATGTTCCTCATTTTTTATTTAAAAGCACTAGAAAATAATACTTGCTGTGCCCTATTACTAAATAGCATAGAAAATGAAACTGAATTATCGGGGGGGTAAAAATTAGAAAACAATTTGTAAAATCCTTTATGACATTTTCAGATGAAAGGCAATATTTAATTATAAAATTTTACTATATTTTGTAAGAATTGCAATTCTTGACTGGGTGTGGTGGCTCAATTTGAAAGGCCAAGGCAGGGGAATCACTTGAGGGCATGAGTTTGAGACCAGCCTGGGCAACATGGCAAAACCCTGTCTCTACAAAAAAATACAAAAATTAGCCAAGTGCGGTGTCAGGTGCCTGTAGTTCCAGCTACTTGGGAGGCTGAGTTGGGAGGATCACCTGAGCCTGTGAGGTCAAGGCTGCAGTAAGTCATGATTGTGCCTCTGCACTCCAGCCTACGTGATGGGAGTGAGACCTTGTCTCAAATAAAAATAAATAAATAGTAGTAAAATTGCAATTCTTAGGGCAATGAGGTTAAAAAAGAAAAAAGTATGACAGCCTTCACTCTGAACTTCACAGCTTGTCAGTTTGACTCTCAATCTTTTTTTAGAAAAAAGGAATTAAGGGAACTTACATAGAAATTATTATTAGTTAAAAAGCACCGTATGTGATAAAATCAGAAACAGATTTCACATCTATTTTGACAAAACTTGAGGAAATTAAAAAGGTAAGGTATCTTTGCTACCAAATGCTCATGTTCAGAATGGTACACACAATAATTGTGTAGTCTTTACAAATGAAATGTAAGCTATTACAAAATGTTTTGTTCTTCTGAATGCTATGGAAAAAGATACAGTAAGTCTTTAATGAAAAAAACAGGAGTATGAATACTCTCCAGAAAAAAAAATCCTCCTCCAAAGCCTGATCTTAAGAATTTATTGGGGAAATATTTTACAGTTATACTCTTCCCTTTACATGTTTACATGGCTATTTTAGGTTAAGAGATATAGGGGTATACATAACAAGTGCTTAATAAATGTGTTCAAATCAGGCACGCCAGAATATAAGACATTGTCTAGACCACAGATTAGATTAAAAATAAACATATAATCAATGAGGAACATAAAGAACTTTTAAGAATACCACAGTATTAGCATATTTGGTCAAAAAAGATAAATTCCAGATACATTTACAATGTAACAGCAAAACCAAGTAGGTAAAAAGAGAACAGCTCTGATGAAGTTCACTCCTCTGCCTCCATCTCTGCCCACTTCTTCTGGTGCTCTTTCTCATGAGAAGAGGTGGAGCTAATGTTATTAGTCAACTTCTACATTGGTTATATCACTTCTCCCTTTTAAATAAGCAGATTCATGCAGTGTGAAATCATGAGATTTCAGCAGGTCTGGCCATTGTCTTTTTTTCCTTCTCTTTTTCTCTGGATACTAGCCACTGGTATGAGTTACTGCAGCCAGGAATTAGGTGATACAATCCCAAGAACTGGAGTCAAACTTAATGGGAAAGCAGAAGGCACTGCTTATACTTTAAATGTAAATCATGAGATTCCAGCCAGTTGATCCCAGAGAGGCCTATGCTAGTCAGTTAAAAATTAAGCAGAACTTTGACTCTCACTTGGCTTTTTATCCTTTGATGCTATGCCCCTTCACGTACTTGACAAGGCATACGAAAATGGTAGCTTGGCTGACCAAGATTAGGCACTTCTGGGTTCTCTAATCAAATTCCTTTGAAACACTATCTTTTAATTAAAACATAGAACCACATTTTCTTTTAATTCAAACACAGAAGAGCACTTAAATCTGTCTGTGAGGCCCTTGCCTCTCTATCTACTACCCAACATCCTTCCTTTCCAAGTGAGTTTTTAACTGGCAGAGCAGACACTGTGGCGACAAACTACCACTAAGGGAGGTAATGAACCCTATTTCATGCAAGAAATAGCAGTCTGACGACTCTCACCATAGTCACCATAATCAGTACCTATTTTTTAAATCCTATGCCATTTGACAAAAATTAAAGAAGGAAATATATCCTATAAATTATTAGAACAATATTCTTATTTCAGAATGTGTGGTTAAAGTATTAAAAATAATCCAAACTTCTGCAATTCTTTGCATGATAATTGATATACATAAGGGTATAGTTCTAGAATCATTTATGTTATGAAAATGACAGTAATATTTTACCACTTGAGGCTAAGTCATTAGGACCATTATGGAGTTAGTAGTGGTACAAATGTTCTATTTCTGCACTAACTTCTGCAGTAATTTAGAACTATTTTAAATTATTTCAAAAAAGATAACAGAACTTCAAACATTTAAGATCTTTTAATTGTATACTGTAACACGTCAACATACAGCTTCTTTCTTTTTCTTGGTTCATGTATCTTGAGCCTCTCTAATCTCTATAATTGTTATGCTTATAATGAAGTTATATTAGAAACAAAATTATGCAGATATTCTCTTATGATTATACTGTTTCTCAAAGTATTATGAAAAACTGTCCTTATATGACATTTGGATATTAGTTAATTTCAATTTATAATAAAGCTTGTAAACTCTTGGAAAAATCAGTAGAACTTTAGTATTACAACATAGTGCTAGAAACTGAGGACTTTAGATCTTACTGCCTGGGTTTAAGTACTGGTTCCCACCCTGTGTGTAATTATGGGGAAAATTTCCTAATCCTTCCATCCTTTATTTCCCTTAACTATAAAATGGGAAGAACCATAATGGTACTCAACTTATAGTTGAAGTTCAAAATGAAAAAAAATGTTTAAAGTATTTATGTAATATGTGCTCAAAAAATATTAGCTATTAAACTTAGCTACTATTCCTTGTCCACATAAAGATTAACCATAAAAATCACTCTAAAACAGATTCTCTTAGAATTTTTTACTCCAACTGAGTCTCCAAAAATAAAAACTCGTAGAAGTATTTTGAATTTGAGGTTCAATTACTTAACCATATCTGATTTATACTATTCTTGATTTCATTTCATTTTAAATGAAATAATTTACATATGTACAAAAGAAGCTTTCTTAACTCTGAGTAGGTAGGTGAGTGTAGCTAGACTTTGTTTTTCTTTCTGCAATGACAGAGGAACAAGGCAGGTTAAACTGACATAAAAGAAAAGAGTGAAAATTCAGTTCAACAAACAAATAGAGAAGAAATCTGCAATGAAGACAGAAAGGGATCTCAGACATTTGGCCCAAATGAAGTATAGAATGTTATTCTTATTCACATAAGGAAAGGATAATTAACTTTATGTTGTGACTGTATAACTTCACCAAGTCCACAAGTTTAATGTGGAAAAGGGAGGATATGAACTCAGGCAGTCTATCTCCAAAGAGTTCTTAATCACTGTGCTAATACCAAATTTCATGGATAATACCTTGAAAATTTGTATTTTCTTACCTGAAGATTAATTAACAATCTATTAAACCAAATATGTTCTAAAGTTATAAACGGCAAGCTTATCTCAACACCTCTATCTTTAGATTAATCATGAAAATATCATTTTTATAATAAGGAAATTGCTTTTCAATTTTCTATAGCAATGAAAAACAAAATTTATATTTCTCATAAAAATATAAATTGGTATTTATTATGCTGGAGCACTGAGAGAAGGAAAAGTCTATTTCCCTACTGGCCCAGAAGCAGCCATTAAATAAGAGTTATTATTTCCAAGACTGTTCACTTTCCTGCTGACTTTACTATGACTGAGGGCACCAATCAGGAAGTACACCAGAGCCATTATTGCTCATGCTTTTCAGGCGAATATGAAATGCAAAGTGGAAAGGAACAAATCATCAGGGAAAACATTTTATTACAAAGTTTCTAAAACTGTATTAAAAATAATAAGGAACAATGCAAATTATAAAGCAGTATGATGGCACATCAGTCACACATGTGCCCTATCAGCATTCAGTGCTAAAGTGCTGAATCACTGAAACGATGTTCTCACTGAAACGATGTTCACCTACTTGGTTTTAAACAACAACAAGTATTTCAGATTCGTGTGAATGAAACCCACCAATACATTTGCGTATCATAAGAAAATTGGCTGACATCTTTCTGCAAATGGTAGTTTTTAGTATGTTTCTTCCAGACAAATGAATGCTGTGCTGGGAATAAGTTATTATTTTCTACCTTTCTTTTATGATGGGTTGTAGAAGCATCCATCTCTTCCTCTCCTATATTATCAATTTGTGAAGTTGGACTACAATTCATTCTCTCCTCTTCTTGCCTCTGCAGTCTGTCTGCTACAGCCTGGATAGCTTCTGTCCATTCTTCCCTACAAAAATGAGTAGAATGTCCCATTAATAGATGATGGCAAATGATTTAAATATTTTCCTTTTATAAAATATGAAATAAATACAAATGAAATCTATTTGGAGATCAAACACACACAACACACATAAGCACACACTCCCGCCATCACCCCAAAATGAAAATAGTCCTAAGAGCGTTTCACTACAGGCCTAAAGTGTGTAGTAGCATTTTGTGGAAATATGTTAAAGAAAAAAAGAGAGGAAAAAAACTGTTGAAAACTCGAGTTAAAATCATTTACATGAACAGTTACATTTTATTTGTCTGTTTATATCTATCCTACTTTTTTTTTTGGAAACAGTCTCACTCCGCTGCCCAGGCTGGAGTTCAATGGCATGATCTCAGCTCACTGCAACCTCCACCTCCTGGGTCTAAGCAATTCTCCTGTCTCAGCCTTCTGAGTAGCCAGGATTACAGGTGTGTGCCACAGCGCCCGGCTAATTTTTGTATTTTTAGTAGAGACGGGGTTTCACCACGTTGGCCAGGCTGGTCTCGAACTCCTGACGTCAAGTGATCCTTCCACCTAGGCCTCCCAAAGTGCTGGGATTACAGGCGTGAGCCACCGCAACTGGCCAATCCTAACTATTGAGTTGACCCCCTAAAAGTTTGCTGCAGTTTTTTGCTTAGCTATTTTAAGTCCATCATTGACATCTTCAAGATTTTTATCAGGTCCAACAGACATTCCAAGGAAAGGAAAGCCAAAACCTTTAATTGTTTCCAGATTATAGTAAATTTCTAAGGAAAAAAAAAAAAGGATTCAGCTTGTAGTTTGAACAATCAGTCTCAGGAGCACTTATGTCAAGCTTTTATTTTTAGACATTTGGCTATCAGACCAAGGATCATTATTTTTCCAAATAAATTTTAAAATCAGCTTGTCTACTTCTTAAAGTCTATTTGGATTTTGACTAGAATTACATTAAATCTATAGATAAATTTTGGGAAAACTAATATCTTAATCATTTAAATCTTCTAATCCATGAACATGGTATAGCTCTACATTTATATAGGTCTTTAATTTCCCAATGCAATGTTTGTAATTTTCTGTGTAAAGATCTTTCACATCTTTAACTGAATTTATTCCTACATACAATCATGCACCACATAACAATGTTTCAGTCAATGATGGACTACATACACAATGGTGGTCCCCTAAGATTATTACACTGTATTTTACTGTACCTTTCCTATGCTTATATGTTTAGATACATGAATACTTACAATTGCATTACAATTGCCTATAGTATTCAGTACAGTAACGTGTAACAGGCTACACCACATAGCCTAGGTATGGGGTGGGCTACACCATCTAGGTTTGTCCAAGTAATATGTTTACACAATGTTGCCTAATGACATGTTTCTCAAAACATATCACTGTCATTGACACAAGACTGTTCTTTTATGCTATTGTTGAGGGTTTTATTTCACTTTCTAATTGTTCTTGTTAGTATTTAAAAATACAATTGATTTTTGTATACTGACTTTGTATACTGCAACTTTACTAAATTCATTTATTAGTTCTAGTAGCTCTTATTTTTCTGCATTTTCTACACATGCAATCATGTGGTATGCAAACAAGAGCAGCTTCACTTGTTTCCAATCCGTACGCTTTTTACATCTTTTTCTTGCTTTATTGCCCTAGATCAGACCTGCAGTACAAAGTTAAATTAAGGTAAAGAGAGCAGCCTACATGCTTTGTTTCACAAGTTAGTATTTAACATTGAGTTTTCACACCCCTTGAATATGATGTAAGTTGTAGTTCTTTTATACATACATTTACTTAATCAACTGAGTAAGTTCTGTTCTATTTCTAGCCATCTGCATACTCTTAATGAAAGTTTGTTGAATTTTTGTCAAAAGCAGGTCAAGTGTGGTGGCTCATGCCTGTGATCCCAGCACTTTGGGAGGCTGAGGTGGGCGGATTACCTGAGGTCAGGAGTTCAAGACCAGCCTGGCCCACATGGAGAAACCCAGTCTCTACCAAAAATACAAAAATTAGCTGGGCATGCTGGCAGGAGCCTGTAATTCCAACTACTCGGGAGCCCGAGACATGAGAATCGCTTGAACCTGGGAAATGGAGGTTGCAGTGAGCTGAAATCACACCATGGCACTCCAGCGAGGGTGACAGAGCAAGACTCTGTCTCAAAAAAAAGAGAAAGAAAAGAAAACTCTCAAATGCAATATCTCTATAAAATGATCACGCAGATTTTTACCTTTATCATATTAATACGGTGAAATTAGCTTAATAGTTTCCAGATGTTAACACAACTTTGAATTCTTGGGATAAGCTCCATTTGATCACATAACTTAAGCTTCTATCCTTTTTACCTATTGTTTAATTTGTTGATACTTTGTTAAGAAATTTTGCATATGTTCACAAGTGTACTGGGCTATAGTTGTCTTTTCTTAAAATAGTTCTGCTGATTTCTGAAATGAGGGTGACAGTGGCCTTATAAAATAAGTTGAGAAGTATTCCCTTCTCATTATTTTCTAAAACAGCTTGTAGAGGATTGGTCAAATTACTTCCTTAAATGTTTGACAGAACTCACTGACAAGGCTGTCTGGGTTTGAACCTTTGAGGAAAGGTTCTTAATTACTAATTCACTTCCATTCATTGATACTGGGTTTTCTAATGTTTTCTTGGGTCAGTGTCAGTAATTTGTGTCTTCCTTCTTTTTCTTTTTCCTTTAACAATACCCCAAAACGTTTTTCAATTCTATTTTTTTCAAAGAAGTAGTTTTGGTTTTATTAATTATTCTCTACTATTTTTCTGTTTCCTATTTCACTAATTTCTGAATGCTATTGTTTCCGTTTTCTTTGGGTTTATTTTTCTGGTTTCTTAAGACAGAAGCTTAAGTTAACAATGTAAGAACTTTCTTCTTTTCAAATACAGGTATTTAAGGCTATAAATTTCCTTCTAAGCACTCATTTAGCTACACCCCACAGATTTTGATATGTATTATTTTCATTACTGTCCTTGAAAATTACTTTCTAATGGCTCTTGTGAGGTTTTTGACCCAATGATTATAAAAATTATGTTAATTTCCAGTAATTGGCATCTATTGTCTTAATGCTGATTTCTAATTAATTCTACTGTAATTATAGAACATACACTGTATAACTTTCATCTTCCAAAACATACTCAGAATCATTTATGACCAAGAATATGTTTATACACACACACACACACACACACACACACTCTCTCTCTCTCTCTTTAAGTTCTGGGGTACACGTGCAGAACGTGCAGTTTTCTTACATAGGTATACACGTGCCATGGTGGTTTGCTGAATCCATCAAACCATCACCTATATTAGGTATTTCTGCTACTGCTATCCCTCCCCTAGCCCCCCATATCCCGACAGGCCCCAGTGTGTGATGTTCCCCTCCCTATGTCTATGTGTTCATTGTTCAACTCCCGCTTATGAGTGAGAACGTGTCATGTTTAGTTTTCTGTTCTTGTGATAGTTTGCTGAGAATGATGGTTTCCAGCTGCATCCATGTCCCTGCAAAGAACATGAACTCATCCTTCTTATGGCTGCATAGTATTTCATGGTGTTTATGTGCCACACTTTCTTTATCCAGTCTATCACTGATGGACATTTGGTTTGGCTCCAAATCTTTGCTACTGTGAATAGTGCCACAATAAACATACTTGTGCATGTGTCTTTATAGTAGAATGATTTCTAATCCTTTGGGTATACACCCAGTAATGGGACTGCTGGGACAAATGGTATTTCCAGTTCTAGATCCTTGAGGAATTGCCACACTGTCTTCCACAATGGTTGAACTAATTTACACTTCCACCAACAGTGTAAAAGCTTTCCTATTTCTCCACATCCTCTCCAGCATCTGTTGTTTCCTGACTTTTTAATGATTGCCATTTCTAACTGGTGTGAGATGGCATCTGATTGTGTTTTGATTTGCATTTCTCTAATGACCAGTGATGATGAGCATTTTTTCATGTTTGTTGGCTGCATAAACGTCTTTTGAGAAGTGTCTGTTCATATCCTTTGCCCACTTTGTGATGGTTTTTTTTTCTTATAAATTTAAGTTATTTGTAGGTTGTGGATATTAGCCCTTTGTCAGATAGAAAGATGGCAAAATTTTCTCCCATTCTGTAGGTTGCCTGTTCACTCTGATGACAGTTTATTTCGCTGTGCAGCAGCTCTTTAGTTTAATTAGATCCCATTTGTCAATTTTGGCTTTTGTTGCCATCGCTTTTGGTGTTTTAGACATGAAGTCTTTGCCCATGCCTATGTCCTGAATGATATTCCCTGGGTTTTTTCATACTATTTTTATGGTTTTAGGTCTTACGTTTAAGTCTTTCATCCATCTTGGGTTGACTTTTGTATAAGGTGTCAGTAAGGGGTCCAGTTTCAGTTTTCTGCATATGCCTAGCCAGTTTTTCCAATACCAATTATTAAATAGGGAATCCTTTCCCCATTGCTTTTTGTCAGGTTTGTCAAAGATCAGATGGCTGTAGATGTGTGGTGTTATTTCTGAGGACTCTGTTCTGTTCCATTGGTCTATATCTCTGTTTTGGTACCAGTAGAATGCTGTTTTTGTTACTGTAGCCTTGTAGTATAGTTAGAAGTGAGGTAGCGTGATGCCTCCAGCTTTGTTCTTTTTGCTTAGGATTGTCTTGGCTATGCGGATTTTTTGGTTCCATATGAAGTTTAAAGTATTTTTTTCCAATTCTGTGAAAAAAGCCAATATTAGCTTGATGTTGATAGCACTGAACCTATAATTTGGGCAGTATGACCATTTTCATGATATTGATTCTTCTTATCTATGACCATGAAATGTTTTTCCATTTGTTTGTGTCCTCTCTTATTTCCCTGAGCAGTGGTTTGTAGTTCTCCTTGAAGAGGTCCTTCACATACCTTGTAATTTGGATTCCTAGGTATTTTATTCTCTTTGTAGCAATTGTGAATGGGAGTTCACTCATGATTTGGCTCTCTGTTTATTATTGGTGGATAGAATGCTTGTGATTTTTGCACATTGATTTTGTATCCTGAGACATTGCTGAAATTGCTCATCAGCTTAAGGAGATTTGGGGCTGAGACAATGGGATTTTCTAAACATACAATCACGTAATCTGCAAACGAGAAAATTTGACTTTCTCTCTTCCTAACTGAATACCCTTTCTTTCTTTCTCTTGCCTGATTGCCCTGACCAGAACTTTCAATACTATGTTGAACAGGAGTGGTGAGAGAGGGCATCGTTGTCTTGTGCTGGTTTTCAAAGGGAATGCTTCCAGTTTTTGCCCATTCAGTATGATATTTGCTGTGAGTCTGTCATAAATAGCTCTTATTATTTTGAGATACATTCCATCGATACCTAGTTTATTGAGAGTTTTTAGCATGAAGGGGAGTTGAAATTTGTTGAAAGCCTTTTCCGCATCTATTGAGATAATCATGTGGTTTTTGTCATTGGTTCTGTTTATGTCATGGATTACATTTATTGATTTGTGTATGCTGCACTGGCCTTGCACCCCAGGGATGAAGCCGACTTGATCGTGGGGATAAGCTTTTTGACGTGCTGCTGGATGCAGTTTGCCAGCATTTCATTGAGGATTTTTGCATCGATGTTCATCAGGGATACTGTCCTGACATTTTCTTTTTCTGTTTTGTCTCTGCCAGGCTTCACCAAGGTTAAAATGAAGGAAGAAATGTTGAGGGCAGCCAGAGAGAATGGTCGGGTTTCCCACAAAGGGAAGCCCATCAGACTAACAACGGATCTCTCTGCAGAAACCCTACAAGCCAGAAGAGAGTGGGGGCCCATACTCAACATCCGCAAAGAAAATATATATATATTTTTTTGAGACGGAGTCTCACTGTTGCTCAGGCTGGAGTGTAGTGGTGCAATCGTGGCTCACTGCACCCTCTGCCTCCTGGGTTGAAGCGATTGTCTGCCTCAGCTTCTCGAGTAGCTGGGAGTACAGGCGTCTCTCACCATGCTTGGCTAACTTTTTTGTATTTAGTAACATTTCGCCATGTTGACCAGGCTAATCTCGAACTCCTGACCGCAGGTGATCCACCTGCCTCAGACTCCCAAAGTGCTGGGATTACAGGCAAGAAAAGAATTTTCAACCCAGAATTTCATATCCAGCCAAACTAAGCTTCCTAAGTGAAGGAGAAATAAAATCCTTTACAGACAAGCAAATGCTGAGAGATTCTGTCACCACCATGCCTGCCTTACAAGAGCTCCTGAAGGAGACATTAAACATGCAAAGGAACAAGCGATACCAGCCACTGCAAAAATATGCCAAATTGAAAAGACCATCGACTCTATGAAGAAACTGCATCAACTAACAGGCAAAATAACCAGCTAGCATCGTAATGACAGGATCAAATTCACATGTAACAATATTAACCTTAAATGTAAACGGGCTAAATGCCCCAATTAAAGGACACAGACTGGCATATTGGATAAAGAGTCAAGACCTATCAATGTGCTCTATTCAGAAGACCCACCTCTCGTGCAAAGACACACACAGGCTCAAAATAAAGGGATGGAGAAATATTTACCAAGCAAACAGAAACCACAAAAAAGCAGGAGTTGCAATCTTAATCTCTGATAAAACAGACTTTAGACCAACAAAGATCATAAGAGACAAAGGCATTGCATAATTGTAAAGGGATCACTGCAACAAGAAGAGCTAATTATCCTAAATATATATGCATCCAACACAGGAGCACCCAGATTCATAAAGCAAGTTCTTAGAGACCTACAAAGAGACTTACACTCCCACACAATAATAGTGGAGACTTTAACACCCTACTGTCAATATTAGACAGATCAACGAGACAGAACTCAGCTCTGGACCAAGCGGACCTGATAGACATCTACAGAACTCTCCACCCCAAATCAACAGAATATACATTCTTCTCAGTGCCTCATCGCACTTATTCTAAAACTGACTACGTAATTGGAAGTAAAATACTCCTCAGCAAATGCAAAAGAATGAAAACCGTAAGTCTCCCAGACCACACTGCAATCAAATTAGAACACAGGGCTAAGAAACTCACTCAAAACCACACAACGACATGGAAATTGAACAACCTGCTCCTGAATGACTACTGGGTACATAACGAAATGAAGGCAGAAATAAAGATGTTCTTTGAAACCAATGAGAATGAAGACACAATGTAATAGAATCTCTGGGACACATTTAAAGCAGTGTGTAAAGGGAAATTTATAGTACTAAATGACCACAAGAGAAAGCAGGAAAGATCTAAAATTGACACCCTAACATCACAATTAAAAGAACTAGAGAAGCAAAGGCAAACACATGCAAAGGCTAGGAGAAGGCAAGAAATAACTAAGATCAGAGCAGAACTGAAAGAAATAGAGACATGAAAAAACCCTTCAAAGAAAAAAAACCAATGAATCCAGCAGCTGGGTTTTTTTAAAGGATCAACAAAATAGATCTAGCCAGACTAATACAGAAGAAAAGAGAGAAGAATCAAATAGACACAATAAAAAATGATAAAGGAGATATCACCAGAGATCCCACAGAAATATAAACTACCATCAGAGAATACTGTAAACATGTCTATGCAAATAAACTAGAAAATACAGAAGAAATCGATAAATTCCTGGATGCATACACCCGCCCAAGACTAAACCAGAAAGAAGTTGAATCCCTGAATAGAACGACAACAAGTTCTGAAATTGAGGCAACAATTAATAGCCTACCAACCAGAAAAAGTCCAGGACCAGACGGATTCACAGCTGAATTCTACCAGAGGTATGAAGAGGAGCTAGTACCATTCCTTCTGAAATTATTCCAAACAACAGAAAAGGAGGGAATCCTCCCACACTCATTTTATGAGGCCAGCATTATCCTGATAAGAGTATGCTCCATTCTGATCAATGTACCATGTTTACTTGAAAATAATGTCTCTTCTGCCACTTTTGAGTGTAGTGTTCTATAAATATTAGGTATACCAAGGTGGTTGATAGTGTTATTCTATGCCTTAGCTAATTTTTTGTGTAGCTGCTCTACCAAGTGCTGCGAATTTTTAAATCTCCAAATATGGTTGTGGAATTGCCCATTTTTATCTCTTTAATTCTGTTATATGTGTTGATGACTGCTATATCATCCTGTTCAACAGACATTTTTCTCATTATAAAGTATCACAGTAATCTACGGTAATACATTTAATTTGAAATGATATAATACAGCAATCCATCCTTCTTATGCTTACTGTTTCCATGATCGATCTTTTTCAATCTATTTATTTTCAACCTATATCTTTATCTTTTTCTCCTTTCCTGCCTCTTTTTAAAATTATTTTACATTTTTTCAAAATTCCATTTTAATTTTCCTGTTGGCTTTTCAGTCATCTTTTTTGCAATTACTTTTATATATACCCTTAGCTTTACGTGGTCCACTTATGTAATATATGCCAGAATAATTGTTTTTTCTAATTCCATTTCTCCTCCAATTAGCCTGGTAGCCATCTAGTTGTAACTGAAATTATAATATTTAAATTTGACTTCAAAAAGTCTAATATGTCCATACTTTTAACTTGTACCAGAAAATAAAGCAACCTCACAAAAAATTAACCTCATTTTTGTCAGGACCTCAATTTACGTTATTACATCAGATATTTTTCATTTATATAATTAAAGCACGACATAAATTATTTAAAAATCAATGTTTATTTTTATTGATTGATTTAAGCATTTTGCTTTTCATTCTATTCTGTATTTATCCTTCAATCAGAGATTATTCTTATTGTGTCTAAAGAATACTAGGACACGGGGGCGCCCAAGATGAGCGAATAGGAACAGCTCCAGCCTCCAGGTCCCAGTGTGAGCGACACAGAAGACGGGTGATTTTTGCATTTTCAACTGAGGTACAGACCGACACCTCACACCTCACACGGCTGGGTACACCTCTGAGACGAAGCTTTCAGAGCAAGAATCAGACAGCAACATTCGTTGTTCAGCAATATTCTATCTTCTGCAGCCTCCGCTGCTCATACCCAGGCAAACAGGGTCTGGAGTGGACCCCAAGCAAATTCCAACAGACCTGCAGCTGAACGTCCTGACTGTTAGAAGGAAAACAAACAAACAGAAAGGACATCCACACCAAAACCCAATCAATACGTCACCATCATCAAAGACCAAAGGCAGATAAAACCACAAAGATGGGGAAAAAGCAGTGCAGAAAAGCTGGAAATTCAAAAAATCAGAGCGCATCTCCCCCTCCAAAGGAATGCAGCTCATCGCCAGCAACGGAACAAAGCTGGACGGAGAATGACTTTGACGAGTTGAGAGAACAAGGCTTCAGTCGATCAAACTTCTCAGAGCTAAAGGAGGAACTACTTACCCAGCACAAACAAACTAAAAACCTTGAAAAAAGAATGGATGAATGGATAACTAGAATAATCAATGCAGAGAAGACCATAAAAGAACTGATAGAGATGAAAACCATGACACAAGAACTACGTGACAAATGCACAAGTTTCAGTAACCCACTTGATCAACTGGAAGAAAATCAGTGATTGAAGATCAAATGAATGAAATGAAGCGAGAAGAGAGGTCCAGAGAAAAAAGAGGAAAAAGAAATGAACAAAGCCTCCAAGAAATATGGGATTATGTGAAAAGACCAAATCTACGTCTGATTAGTGTGCCTGAAAGTGATGGGGAAAATGGAACCAAGTTGGAAAACACTCTGCAGGATATCATCCAGGAGAATTTCCCCAACCTAGTAAGGCAGGCCAACATCCTAATTCAGGAAATACAGAGAATGCCACAAAGATACTCCTCGAGAAGAGCAACTCCAAGACACATAGTTGTCAGATTCACCAAAGTTGAAATGAAGGAAAAAATGTTAGTTAAGGGCAGCCAGAGAGAAAGGTCGGGTTACCCATAAAGGGAAGCCCATCAGACTAACAGCAGATCTCTCGGCAGAACCTCTACAAGCCAGAAGAGAGTGGGGGCCAATATTCAACATTCTTAAAGAATTTTCAACTCAGAATTTCATATCCAGCCAAACTAAGTTTCATAAGTGAAGGAAAAATAAAATCCTTTACAGACAAGCCAATGCTGAGAGATTTTGTCACCATCAGGCCTGCCCTACAAGAGATCCTGAAGGAAGCACTAAACATGGAAAGGAACAACAGGTACCAGCCATTGCAAAAACATGCCAAAATGTAAAGACCATCAATGCTAGGAAGACACTCCATCAACTAACGAGCAAAATAACCAGTTAGTATCATGATGACAGGATCAAGTTCACAAATAACAATAGTAACCTTAAATATAAATGGACTAAATGGTCCAATTAAAAGACACAGACAGGCAAATTGGATAAAGAGTCAAGACCCATCAGTGTGCTGTACTCAGGAGACCCATCTCACATGCAGAGACACACATAGGCTCAAAATAAAAGGATGGAGGAAGATCTACCAAGTAAATGGAAAAAAAAAAAGCAGGGGTTGCAATCCTAGTCTCTGATAAAGCAGACTTTAAACCATCAAAGATCAAAAGAGACAAAGAAGGCCAACACATAATGGTAAAGGGATCAATTCATCAGGAAGAGCTAACTGTCCTAAATATATATACACCCAATACAGGAGCACCCAGATTCATAAACCAAGTCCTTAGAGACCTACAAAGAGACTCAGACTCACACACAATAATAATGGGAGACTTTAACACCCCACTGTCGACATTAGACAGATCAATGAGACAGAAAGTTAACAAAGGATATCCAGGAATTGAACTCAACTCTGCAACGAGAGGGCCTGATAGACATCTACAGAACTCTCCACCCCAATCAACAGAATATACATTCTTCTCAGTACCACATCACACTTATTCCAAAATTGACCACATAGTGGGAAGTAAAGTACTCCTCAGCAAATGTAAAAGAACAGAAATTGTAACAAACTGTCTCTCAGACCACAGTGCAATCAAACTAGAACTCAGGACTAAGAAACTCAATCAAAACTGCTCAACTACATGAAAACTGAACAACCTCCTCCTGAATGACTACTGGGTACATAACGAAATGAAGGCAGAAATAAAGATGTTCTTTGAAACCAACAAGAATAAAGACACAACATACCAGAATCTCTGAGACACATTTAAAGCAGTGTGTAGAGGGAAATGTATAGCACTAACTGTCCACAAGAGAAAGCAGGAAAGATCTAAAATTGACACCCTAACATCACAATTAAAAGAACTAGAGAAGCAAGAGCAAACACATTCAAAAGCTAGCAGAAGGCAAGAAATAACTAAGATCAGAGCAGAACTGAAGAAGATAGAGACACAAAAAATCCTCCAAAAAATCAATGAATCCAGGAGCTGGTTTTCTGAAAAGATTAACAAAATTGATAGACCGCTAGCAAGACTAATAAAGAAGAAAAGAGAGAAGAACCAAATAGACGCAATAAAAAAAATGATAAAGGCGATATCACCAGTGACCCCACAGAAATACAAACTACTATCAGAGAATACTATAAACACCTCTACGCAAATAAACTAGAAAACCTAGAAGAAATGGGTAATTTCCTTGACACTTACACTCTCCCAAGACTAAACCAGGAAGAAGTTGAATCCCTGAATAGACCAATAGCAGGCTCTGAAATTGAGGCAATAATTAACAGCCTGCCAAGCAAAAAAAGTCCAGAACCAGAAGGATTCACAGCCGAATTCTACCAGAGGTACGAGGAGCTGGTACCATTCCTTCTGAAACTATTCCAATGAATAGAAAAAGAGGGAATCCTCCCTAACTCATTTTATGAGGCCAGCATCATCCTGATACCAAAGCCTGGCAGAGACACAACAAAAAGAAGAGAATTTTAAACCAATATCCCTGATGAACATCGATGCAAAAATCCTCAATAAAATACTGGCAAACTGAATCCAGCAGCACATCAAAAAGCTTATCCACCATGATCAAGTGGGCTTCATCCCTGGGATGCAAGGCTGGTTCAGCATACACAAATCAATAAACGTAATCCAGCATGTGAAAAGAACCAAAGACAAAAACCACATGATTATCTCAATAGAGGCAGAAAAGGCCTTTGACAAAATTCAACAGCCCTTCATGCTAAAAACTCTCAATAAATTTGGTATTGATGGAACGTATCTCAAAATAGTAAGAGCTATTTATGAGAAACCCACAGCCAATATCATATTGAATGGGCAAAAACTGGAAGCATTCCCTTTGAAAACTGGCACAAGACAGGGATACCCTCTCTCACTATTCCTATTCAACATAATGTTGGAAGTTCTGGCGAGGGCAATCAGGCAAGAGAAAGAAATAAAGCATATTCAGTTAGGAAAAGAAGAAGTCAAATTGTCCCTGTTTGCAGATGACATGATTGTATATTTAGAAAACCCCATCGTCTCAGCACAAAATCTCCTTAAGCTGATAAGCAACTTCAGCAAAGTCTCAGGATACAAAATCAATGTGCAAAAATCACAAGCATTCTTTTACACCAGTAACAGACAAACAGAGAGCCAAATCATGAATGAACTCCCATTCACAATTGCTTCAAAGAGAATAAAATACCTAGGAATCCAACTTACAAGGGATGTAAAGGACCTCTTCAAGGAGAACTACAAACCACTGCTCAGTAAAATACAAGAGGACACAAACAAATGCAAGAACATACCATACTCATGGATAGGAAGGATCAATATTGTGAAAATGGCCATACTGCCCAAGGTGATTTATAGATTCAATGCCATCCCTATTAAGCTACCAATGACTCTCTTCACAAAATTGGAAAAAAACTGCTTGTTCATATGGAACCAAAAAAGAGCCCGCATTGTCAAGACAATCCCAAGTCAAAAGAAGAAAGCTGGAGGCATCACGCTACCTGACTTCAAACTATACTACAAGGCTACAGTAACCAAAACAGCATGCTACTGGTACCAAAACAGAGAGAGAGAGACCAATGGAACAGAACAGAGTCCTCAGAAATAATACCACACATCTACAGCCATCTGATCTTTGATAAACCTGACAAAAACAAGAAATGGGGAAAGGATTCCCTATTTAATAAATGGTGCTGGGAAAACTGGCTAGCCATAAGTAGAAAGCTGAAACTGGATCCTTTCCTTACTCCTTATACGAAAATTAATTCAAGATGGATTAGAGACTTAAATGTTAGACCTAAAACCATAAAAACCCTACAAGAAAACCTAGGTAATACCATTCAGGACATAGGCATGGGCAAGGACTTCATGTCTAAAACACCAAAAGCAACGGCAACAAAAGCCAAAATTGACAAACGGGATCTAATTAAACTGAAGAGCTTCTGCACAGCAAAGGAAACTACCATCAGAGTGAACAGACAACCTACAGAATGGGAGAAAATTTTTGCAATCTACTCATCTGGCAAAGGGCTAACATCCAGAACCTACAAAGAACTCAAACAAATTTACAAGAAAAAAACAACCCCATCAAAAAGTGGGCAAAGGATATGAACAGACACTTCTCAAGACATTCATACAGCCAACAGATACATGAAAAAATGCTCATCATCACTTGCCATCAGAGAAATGCAAATCAAAACCACAATGAGATAGCATCTGACACCAGTTAGAATGGCAATCATTAAAAACATCAGGAAACAACAGGTGCTGGAGAGGATGTGGAGGAATAGGAACACTTTTACACTGTTGGTGGGACTGTAAACTAGTTCAACCATTGTGGAAAACAGTGTGGTGATTCCTCAAGGATCTAGAACTAGAAATACCATTTGACCCAGCCATCCCATTACTGGGGATATACCTAAAGGATTATAAATCATGCTGCTATAAAGACACATGCACACGTATGTTTATTGTGGCACTATTCACAATAGCAAAGACTTGGAATCAACCCAAATATCCATCAGTGACAGACTGGATTAAGCAAATGTGGCACATATACACCATGGAATACTATGCAGCCATAAAAAAAGGATGAGTTCGTGTCCTTTGTAGGGACATGGATGCAGCTGGAAACCATCATTCTCAGCAAACTATCGCAAGAACAGAAAACCAAACACCGCATGTTCTCACTCACAGGTGGAAATTGAACAATCAGATCACCTGGACACAGGAAGGGGAACATCACATACCGGGGCCTATTGTGGGGAGGCAGGAAGTGGGAGGGATAGCATTAGGAGATATACCTAATGTAAATGATGAGTTAATGGGTGCAGCACACCAACATGGCACACGTATGCATATGTAACAAACCTGCACGTTGTGCACAAGTACCCTAGAACTTAAAGTATAATAATAATAATTAAAAAAAAAATACTAGGTTAGTTATTTCAGGTGTGCTAGTGAGAAATCCTATCAAATTTTGGCGGCAGGGGGAGTGAGGGGAGTAGAGACAGAATCTCACTATGTTGCCCAGGCTGGTCTTGAGCTCCTGGGCTCAAGTGATCTTCCTGCCTCAGCCTCCAAGGTGTTGGGATTATAGGCATGAGACACAATGCCCAGCCTCTATCAACTGTTTACTGAAAATATTTTCATTTTACTTTTATTCATGGAAAAAAGTTATTTCTTAGCATTCATTTTCTTTCAGAACTTTGGGGATATCATTTGATCATCTTTGGAAATATTCCATTATCATTCCATTATTTGGGAACATCATTCCATTATATTTCATTATTATTCCATCCCACATATTGATACATTACCTTTTGGTCTAGGTGTTGCTGCTCTGAAAGCAAAGTACATTTTTTCTCTATCTATATTGGGGATTTTCACACTCTCTTTGTTTTTGAATAGTCTAATGAGATTAGGGATTTGCTTCATATTTTTACTACTTGAGATTTATAGGACTTTTGAAACTATGGTTTGACATTTTTAGCCATTTTTTAAAAATTTCAATCATATTTTCAAATACTTTTTGCTCTATTCTCTCCTCTCCTTCTGAAGCTCCAATTATATATATGTAAGACATTCTCACTACATTCTTTTTATCTTACATTCTATTCTTACTTTTATTTTCTATCCTCTTATCTTTGCATGTTTCATTATAAACGTTCTGTTCTGACGTAGTTTTGAGTTCACTAATTGTCTCTAATGTGAGGTCTACTTTGCCATTAAAGCCGTCTGCTAGAACTCACAATTCCAAATGTTTTGTTTTCAATTTTAGAATTTCTATGGGGTTCTTTCTTGTTAATTTTACCTTGATTACAAATCAAAGCTATTATCCATTTGTTTCTTTTTTATACTTTCCCTCTGCAGAATCACCCAATCTTAATATACTTGAACATACTAATTAATGCATAGTTCTTTTATCTAGAGTTCCTATGAATATAATTCTATTGTCTGTTTTTCCCTCTGTTATTTTGGCCACATTGTGTTGAATTTTCGTATACTCATTTTTTAACAAGTCCTGGACGTAGCACATGAAAATTGAGGTAATGTGAGGTCTAGGAAGACAGAATATTCTGTTAGAGAGAATTTACATTTGCTTTTAGCAAGCTCCTAGAAAACTAGCAAAGTTGAATCACCTTCACTCAATTTCAGGACTGAAATAATTTATAATTATACATCAATCCTCTCAAAGCAAATCTATTTCCAGTTTACTCTTTCTTATAGGGCACAGTCCTTTAAGCTATCAATACCAAAATGTAGTGGTTTACCATGTCTCCTCTTTGGTAGATCCTAGATTCCAAAATATCACTCCTAGCTCTGGGAGCTACTCAACATGTCTCCATCTCCAATACTACTTCAAGAACTAACAGGTAACCCAAAGGGAAAAGTAGGTTCACTCTCTGGGTTTCTTTTCTCAATAAAGTTTTGGCCCCATAAATCTTAGCCTTATCAGCTCTCTGGTGCCTTTTTAAAAAACAAAAACTAAAGTCTTTTCCAGCTTTACTCATGGTAGTTAGCTGGACTACTGACCCAAATTACCTCATTCATCATAATTCATGATACTTAAACTATAACCCTACACCATTTGGTGAGGATGGAGGGGTATGAGGGGTAATTCCTGCAAAAGAGTATCAGGTCAAAGTACCTGACTAACTGAAAGTGAGCATTCAATCTTCTAATTCCTAAGTAATGTGTAAAAATGTAATTAATTTGAAAAACATAATGGAGACCTCTATGAAAGAAGTACATTAATATTTTAAAAGTACATATACTACTTACGCAAAAATCAAACAATTTTCACCAACTGATTATTCATTTACTAATAAATATTTAATTAAATGTCTAATACATGTGTGCTCCTAAAGTTTAAATAAGGAATGGCTTAGGAAGAACTTACAGTCTGATTGGGGGGGCCTTGGTATTATGAGGAAGTATAATAAAATGTTATGGGTAAAATGATACAATTATACACTGAGTACAGTGGTGTTCTAACAATAATAATAGTTTGTGATGGGGACCCAAAGAGAAAGGTAATTCTTGAATGTAGATGTGCAAAATGAATTGGTACTGACCAGGATGAGCAAGAGACAAGCAAAGGATATGAGGTGTTCCTAGCAGTAGGGGCAAAAGGGCAAGAAGGAAAGAGCTACAGGTAATGTAAGAGCACAGTATAGCATTAGTACCTGGGAAACAACAAAGAGTTCAATGTATCTGGAACACGGTGGGGGCGAGGTATATGTGTACGCATGTACATGTGTCTCTGTATGTGAGTGTGAGTATAGTGGCCATGGCTGTGATAGTGATAGTAGTTAGCTGTAAGAGAGAAAAATAATCTTTGTTTATATTGTGGATGGTCATGTGCAGCATAATAAAGTACATATACAAATCATATTTAACAGTAAGTAAGTGAAGTGTATCCAATAAAATAAGGAAAAAAGGTATATGTGCTATCATCAAAATTATTAAACATTGCTTAAAAACACAGAGAAATAGCACATAAAACTATCAGAAATGAAGAGATAAAATTGTTATTGTCTGCAGACACTAGATCTACAAAAGAATAAATGTTCTGGGTTACTTAACCCCAAAGGTGATGGTATTAGGAAGTGGGCCTTTGTGAGGTCATGATAGAACTCATAAATTAAAATAGAGCATTTATAGAAAAGTCCTCAGAGAGTTCCTTTGACACTTTTACTAGGTGACAATACAGGGAAAAGACACCTTCTATGAACCGTGAAGAGGGCCCTCTATAGACACTGAATTTGCCAACATCTTGAACTTAAACACCTGGCCTCCAGAACTGTCAGAAATAAATTTCTATGGTTTATAAGCTACTCGGTTTATGATATTTTGTTGTAGCAGCCCAAAGGGACTAAGGCAAATACCATTTACAAAAGCATCAAAAAGAATAAAATACTTTAGGAATAAAGTTAACCAAGAAGGTGAAAGATCTGTACCCTGAAAACTACAAAACATTGCTGAAAGAAATGAAAGGAGACACAAATAAATGGAAAGATATCCCATGTTCATGCACTGGAAGGTTTAATATTGTTAAGATGTCAATACCGCAAAGTAAGCTACATATTCAATGCAATCCTTTTCAAAATCCTATAGCATTTTTGCAGAAACAGAAAAAACAATCCTAAAATTCATATGGAAACCATAAAGAATCCCAAATAGCTGAAAAAATCTTGAGAAAGCAAAAAGCTGAGGGCTTCATACTTCCTGACTTCAAAATGCATTCTAAAGCTTCAGTAATTAAAACAGTTTGGTACTGGCATAAAGACATATAGACTAATGGAACAGAACAGAGAGCCCAGGTAATAAAACCGTATATATATGGTCAAATGATCTTTGACAAGAGTGCCATGACTAACACAATGTGGAAATGTATTGGTGCTGGGAAAACTGGGTATCAACATGCAAAAGAATAAAAGTGGAGCCTTATTTTACACACACAAAATGAACTCAAAATGGATCGAAGAATAAATATAAGACATGAAATTACAAACTCCTAGGAAAAAACCACAGGAGAAAAGTTTCATAACTTGGTCCTTAGAAATGATTTCTTGATGCTGACAAAAGCAATAAGAGATGAGTAGAACTACATCAAAATAAAAAGCTTCTGCACAGCAAACAACAGAACAAAACAGCAAACAACAGAACAAAACAGCAAACTACAGAATGAGAGAATGTATTTCCAAACCATATGTCTGATAAGGACTTAATATTCAAAATGTATAAGGAACTCCTACAACTCAATAGTGAAAACAAAAAACAGAAACACAAGTAAAAACTTGGCAAAAGACTTGAATAGACATTTCTTCAAAGAAGACATACAAATGATACACAGGTATTTGAAAAATGCTTAGCATTATGAATTATCAGGGAAGTTCAAATCAAAACCACGATGAAATATCACCTTACACCTGCTAGGATGGCTGTTATTTTTAAAAAACAACAACATAAAAAATAAGTAAGTATCAGCAAAGATGTGGAGAAATTAAAACCTTGTACACCATTGTTGGGAATGTAAAATAACGTAGATGCTATAGAAAACAGTATGGAGATTCTTCAAAAAATTAAAAGTAGAACTACCATATGAACCAGCAATCACATTTCTGGATATTTATTCGAACAAAGTTAAATGAGGAACTTAAATAAATATCCGCCCTCTCATACTCATTGTTGCATTATTCACAATAGACAAGAGGTGGAAGCAACCTAAATATCCATCAGCAGATGAATGAATAAAGAAAATGTATTGGCCAGGAGTGTGGCTCATGCCTGTAATTCCAGCCGAGGGAGGAGGATTGCTTGAGGCCGGGAGTTCCAGACAAGCCCTGGCAACATAGAGAAACCTTGTCTCTACAAAAAAAAAAAAAAAAAAAAAAAATTTAAATTAGTTGCATGTGCAGCTGTAGTCTCAGCTACTGGGGAGGCTAAGCTGGGAGGATCCCTTGGCCCCAAGTTCCAGGCTGCAGTAAGCCATGATCACACCACTGCACTCCAGCCTGGGTGACAGAGCAAGACCCTGTCTCAAGAGAAGAAAGAAGGCAAATGTGTTACATACATACAATGGAATATTATTCAGCCTTAAAAAGAAGAAAATCCTCTACTATGCTGCAACATGGATTAACTCTGAAGACATTATACTAAGTGAAATAAGACAGTAACAGGACAAACATTGTATGATTCCACTTATGTGACGTGTCTAAAGTGTCAAATTCACAGAAGCAGAAAGCAGAACGGTGGTTTCCAGGGGCTGGGGATAGGGGAATGGAGAGCTGTTGTTCAACGGGAACAGAGGTTCAGTCATGCCAGATGAAAACGTTCTAGAGCTCTGCTGTACAACAATATGCACATAGTTAACAATACTCTATTATACCCTTCCAAATGGAAGAGGATTTCACATTATGTAATTTTTTACCATAATTTTTTAAAAGAATGCACTAATGTAGCTAAGACCATTTTTATTTAAAAAAAAAAAAAGGGATATGTTGCTATATTAACAGTTAAAAATTTTATAAAGTTTATCTAATTAAAGCCATGTGGTATTAATGCTAGAATACAGAAAGGTCAAAGGGGAAAAAAAGACTAAATCCTAAAAGCCCAAATATGTATATGTGTTATCCACAATCAGTGAGAAACAAATGGATTATCTAATGAATGGAGATGAGACGATGGGCTTGCCATTGAGAAAAAAATAAGAGTCCAACCTTATATCATGTACTGAAATAAATGTAAGATAGGTAAGAGATATACATTTAGTTTACAACAGGTAAAAATTTTAGACTGGGCAGAATACTAAAAACAGAGAGTTTTTTCTAACTCACACTAACCCTAAGTCTTCAATGATATCTAGAGTCATATAGAATTTCCAAACACCAGATTCTAGAGGTATACAGAAATGCACAAACTAATGGCAAATATAAGTATGCTGTTTTTCATTTGTACTAATACTGTTTTTTCTTATAGTTATAAATGCAAATGAAAACTGACGGTTCAGAATAGTATATTATTACAGGAATAGCAGAGGACTTTAGAGTCTTAAGATCTGACAGAAATCCAGCTTTGTAAACACAAATGGCAAAACGAATTGTGCTTCAATAGACGTTAAAAATCCACTAAGAATAACATTTTCAAAGAATATATATTGACGTGGGAAAAGTTTCATTCATCCAGCTGGTCAATAAATACTGTGTTGGGCCATGGACTATGTGCTAAAGATTTTTTAAATGAGCAAGGAAGCCATGATCTTTGCTATCAAGAATCTTAAAGTTTAGTGAGAAAGGCAAACAAGGATTACAGTTATAATATACTTGACAGAAAAGGTACAAAGGAAAATATCTAAGTACCTAGCCGGGGAACCTGCCTAGTCTATAAGAGTCAGAGGTTTTGTAGGAAAAATAACATTTTAAGTTCAGATCTGAAAAGATACATAGGAATTAGCCCAACTTAGTGGTTATGGATTATGGGTGGACATATCAACAAACTGAAAGCTCAGTATTAATTATCAAGGGAGAAAAATTACCAGGATCAATGGTGGGGAGGGGAGGGTGTACAGGGAGGGGAAGGTATGCGGGGAGGGGTGGAGCTCAGGGACCCATACCCAGAACGGTATATATACTAAAGGCCTAATAACATCTGTACAGAATAAGATTGGAAGTACACAAAAGAAAATATTATCAATGCTTAACTCTTTTCTATATTTCTTAATCAATCATACATTACCATTTACTCTACTGATCAAAAGGGTTATTAAAATAATACTTTACCATTGTGCTTTTATTAAAATTTTAGACAAGACTGTTAAAACTTAATGTATTCATTTGGCAAATAAGGCTAATAAGATTTAACTTCACAAAGCTGCTGATTAGGATCAAATATAACATGTACAGGATAACGGTTTTGTGACTGTGGTCGCTGGACCTAACTCAGTATCAGAGTGAGTGGATATAGAATTGGGAAGTAGTTGTAAAAACTGATAGATCAGGAGGATAAAAACGTGGACCCGATGAAGTTAATGAGTTGGTTACTACAGTGTTGTCACTACCCACTTTAGCAATAATGACAGTCAATGTTAATTAATCCTCCCCCTCCCGCTCCTTAGACCCAATCTCAGAATCCTTAGCAACCTAGTGCTCCAGGCAGCCACTTGCAATTAATTTAGAATGGCATGTTAATTGCAATCTTTTGCTATCACTAGCCTCAGAATTGCAAGTATGAATACAATCATACAATTTTTTAAAAAAGGTAGTTTCGCTAAAAAATGTCTCTCTTTTTTGAGACAGAGTCTCGCTCTGTCACCCAGGCTGGAGTGCAGTGGTGCGATCTCGGCTCACTACAAGCTCCATCTCCCGGGTTCATGCCATTCTCCTGCCTCTGCCTCCTGAGTAGCTGGGGCTACAGGCACCCACCACCATGCCCAGCTGATTTGTTTTGTATTTTTTTAGTAGAGACGGGGTTTCACCGTGTTAGCCAGGATGGTCTTGATCTCCTGACCTCATGATCCACCCGCCTTGACCTCCCAGAGTGCTGGGATTACAGGCGTGAGCCACCGTGCCAGGCCAAAAATGTCTTTTTAAATGTATATTTTAACATTTAAATGTTCTGTTTCTCTGAAAGTATATCTTCTAGCATGCCCAGAGGTTCTGATATATTAAATATTATTTTGTAAGCCACCGTTATTCATGTATTATGCCAGAAACAAGAATTTAGAGACTATAGCATTTAAAAAATGTATTTACATATATTTACAAATAATAAAGTCAGACACAAATACATTAGATGGAGTGTTGCTTTTTCACAAATGTTGTTTTTTCACAAAATGAAAACAAATGAATTTCTTACCTTTCCTCTGGAGTATCTACATGAAATGTTCTCTCTATAACAGTGGTCCACTGGAGACATCTGATTATAAATGTGTTTGGCTTTGGTCGTTCTGTTTTCATTAATTGGCATTCTAAGAATAAAATAAAATGTTTCTTTAAATATGGATATATATATATATATATATTTTTTTTTTTTTTTTTTTTGAGACGGAGTCTCGCTCTGTTGCCCAGGCTGGAGTGCAGTGGCCGGATCTCAGCTCACTGCAAGCTCCGCCTCCCGGGTTTACGCCATTCTCCTGCCTCAGCCTCCCGAGTAGCTGGGACTACAGGCACCCGCCACCTCACCTGGCTAGTTTTTTGTATTTTTTAGTAGAGACAGGGTTTCACCGTGTTAGCCAGGATGGTCTCGATCTCCTGACCTCGTGATCCACCCGTCTCGGCCTCCCAAAGTGCTGGGATTACAGGCGTGAGCCACCGCGCCCGGCCTAAATATGGATATATTTAAACCAAGAAGTAAATAATTGAGAACTACAGAGTTCTATTTTAAACAAAACCCAGTGTGAACTCACAGCTTTCTATGGATCTCCACTCAGTATTATTCACAACCTGACCTTAGTCTTCCTTTCCAATCCTTCACCCATTCTGGCCACATTAACCACCTCAACTGGACTATATAATTTTCCCCAAACACATCTTACCCTTTCCTCTATTTATGCCTTTGCTCCAGCTGTTTTTGTTATCTGAAATACTTCCCCCACTTATTTTATCTCTATCCATATGCATCACCTGCAGTCACAATAATTCTGATCCTTGAAGGTCCAGATCAAACATTATTCCTTCCATGAAACCTTCCATAACACCTGGCCCTAGATTGGCCATTTCATCCTCTCAATTCTCATTACTTATTACCATATCCCTCATTTGTCACCTACCATAGACTATCTTACAGTATTACTTATCATTTTAAGAAAATTACAAATATCACTTATCCTTACCTAGATTATAAGCCCTTTGACAATATAAACTGCCTACAACTCTTAGTATCCACAGCCCCGAGAGCTAGTCAGTCTAAATGTGATTAAATTCTGTTAGTGAATAACTAGGAAGATGTCAAACAACATGAGCCTAAAAGTATGGATTCTGACACTGGTGTGCCTGGATTCAATTATATTTTCATACCATTAACTATACAAACTTGGACAAATTAATTTAACTCTCTAGTCTTCAACAGTTAAGTGGGAAACAGTATCTACATCATAGAATTGATGTAGGAATTAATAATAAACTCATGTAATATTAGCATAATATGAGACCTGTAAGCTTTCGACAAACATTAACTATTATTTGGCATATATCTGAGCTGGGTTTTAAAGGATAAGTGGTATTGGACACCAAGAAAAAAATAGGGTAGAGCTGTCTGCTGACTCTGCTCTTTTCAAAGAAATTAATTTATCTCCATTGAAAACTTCAAGTCTTTTCTCAGTGCTTATCTGCTGTGTCCTATCTCCATCATTAGCAACTATCAACCACCATTTCTGTCTTTACAGTTCCAATTCATTACTCAGATTAGCTGTGGTTTTTTCTTTTTCTTTCTTTTTTTTTGAGACAGAGTCTCGCTCTGTCACCCAGGTTGGAGTGCAGTGGCACAATCTCGGCTCACTGCAACCTCCGCCTGCTGGGTTCAAGTGATTGTCATGCCTCAGCCATCCAAGTAGCTGTGATTACAGGCAGGCACCACCACATCCAGCTAATTTTTCTAATTTTACTAGAGACGGGGTTTCACCATGTTGGCCAGGCTGATCTCGAACTCCTGACCTCCAGTGATCCACCCGCCTCAGCCCCCCAAAGTGCTGGGATTACAGGCTTGAACCACCGTGCCCAGTCCCAGATTAGCTCTTTACTGGCCCTTTACACTGAGAGAAATCATTCACCCAAAGGTCTCTGCTTAGTTTTCTTTTCTTTTCTAACAGTTTTCATGTTTTCAGTAATCATCTCTCAGTTTACCAATATCAAAATT
The DNA here is from genome assembly GCF_008728515.1 of Papio anubis. NCBI lineage: Eukaryota > Metazoa > Chordata > Mammalia > Primates > Cercopithecidae > Papio > Papio anubis. Next base: position 213,115,198 of record NC_044976.1, read on the forward strand.
CAAACTTTTTTCACCATGGAGTTCTACTTTAACACACACGTCTAAATACGTAGTGAATATTTCTACCTGGTTGAATTACTGGACCACCCCTGAAACCAAACTCAGTATTTTCCCCCTAAAATGCATTTCTCCTCCCGGTTTGCATAATTTTTCCATCACCTAGGCTGAAAGATAAAGTGATCTTCCTTTCTTATACTATTTGTCATTACAGATGCTCCTTGACTTATGACTGTGTTACATTCCAATAAATCCACTGAAAGTCAAAAATACTGTGAGGAAAAATGCATTTAATACACCTAGACTACCCAAGATCATAGGTTAGCCTAACCTACTTTAAACACGCTCAGAACACTCACATTAGCCTAGAGCTAGACAAAATCATCTAACACAAAGCCTATTTTGTAGTACAGTATTGAATACTACACATAGATGGATGTTTTGTCGACATGATGAGATGTGAAAACACAAAAAATAAGAGCATCCAGAAAAATGCTGGCAACACAGTACACTGTAGAGTATCTACTGTGCATGTTGTGATCCCGTGGCTGACTGCGAGCTATGATTTGCTGCTGCTGCCCAGCATCACTAGGGAGTATCACACAGCAAATTACTAGCCCAGGAAAAGACAAAAATACAAAATTTGAAATACAGTTTCCACTGAGTGTGTATTGCTGTCAGGAGCATGGTAAAGTAAAAGACATCATTACACTGAACTACTGTAAGTGGGAGACCATTCATAACCGGTTTTCCACTGCTGTAATTCTAGTTCAGATTCTCCGTGCCCAATGCCTAAACCTCCCAGCTGCCCAAAGACCAGATTCTTCCTGTTTAGAGATGCTGAGTGACTACAGAAGTTAAAGACAGAAACTGTGCTCTGGGAGACACCTGAACATGTCCGAACGTGAACTCTTGATCTCTCTCATCCCTGCTCCTCCTTCTGCCAACCTCTACTATGGCTTTCTCTAGCTCACACGACACCTCCATCCTTTCAATTGCCCAAGCTGAAAACCCAAGAATCCTCTTCAAGTCCTCTCTTCTCTGACATCACATTCACTCCTGCAAATCCTGGTGTTTCTACTTTAAAAACATAACCTGCTTCTGATAACTTCTCACCACCTCCACTACCTCAGACTAAGCCATCACTGTCTCTCACCTGATGATTCCAAAAACCTTAGAATAGCTTTCCCCTGCCCCTCACTGCAGTCTGTTCTCAATACAGCAGCCAGAAATCTTCTTAAAATGAAGATCTGCAAAAAAGTTCTGCAGTGTTTCAGTTCACTAAGAATAGAAGAGTAGGCCTTTAAGTGATCAGCAGGTGTCCTACGTGATCTGACCCTCCCACCGACCCTACTCAAGTTTCTGACCTACTTCCCTAGTACTCTCTTTCAGGCTGCTCTGCCAGCCACCCTGGCTTCCCTGCATTTCCTCAACAATGCACTACACTCTTTCTGCTTTAGAACTTTTTGCCCTTTGCCTAGCACTATTCCCACCCCACACATCCATACAGCTGCCTACCTTAAACATCCTATTTAATACTGCAATCTGCACCCCTTACCTAGGACTCTCCCTCCATCTTCTCTTACCTGCTCTATTTTTTATTTTCCATAGCATGTTACTATTTTCTAACATTTGATATGAAGTTTTTTAGTATCTTTTTTGCTTACTGTCTTTTCAACTAGATTGTAAGCTCCATTCACATATTCTTAGCACTTGGAACTATGCCAGACACACAGTACTCAATAAATATTTTTCCAAATGAATGAATTCTGGTAGTAATAACCCAACAAAGAAGGTAATTTTGATGCTACCAAATGATAATTTCTAAAGCAATGTTCCTACAGAAGCAAGAAGGGATTAAATTTACTAGACAAGTAAAGGGGTAGCTCTAATCAGGAGTATAAATAGTTTAGTAATGAAATAAGAGAGAAGATATAAGGGCCCAAAAGCAATTAGGAGTACAGAAGCAAGTAAAAGCTGGTAGAAATTATTTTCTCACTGCTTCTGTTTTTTTTTTTTTCAATGAATTAGGATATAAAGCCATCGGGAATAGGTTGCAAAAGGATTCATCGGGCTTTGAAGAAAAAAAGATATGAAATAGCAGCACTCTGGGAAAACGAAAGTACAGACAGACTAGGGAAATCTACCATGACGGCCAAGAAGGATGAAGGACCAACCTGAATTTAATAATGAAGAATTTAAAGTAGTAACAGAGATCATGGTTGTGTATTTTCTCTCAAATATATTCAGCTGCATGTGTACAGGTGAGGAACACAGAGTAATGAATTTAAGCAAGGCTGTATTTTAACCAAGTAAGTTTGTCAAAGCAAGAAAACAGAAAAGAATTGAGAATCCAAGGCAAGGGAGCAAGGCAAGGGAGTAATTACGATAATCAACTAAGAAATTTAAAAAGGGTATGGAGGAAAGTGAGAACCTGGGGATGTGCAAAATAATGAAAAGGTGGTAGAATCAACAGGTCACAAAATCTATTATATCACAATTCAACTCTGTATAGCAGCATTACATACTTTTTGAAATATAAAAGTTAAAAAATACAAAATATAGTATTCCATAAAAAATAAGCAAAAACAGTGTTCATTTGAAAGACGTAAGTTTTAAAATACCAAAGACATTATACTAATTTGTACTAATAAGAGCCAACCAATTCCTATGACTGACTCTGCCCATCAGTCTGATTCTCTTTGAAGCCAACTGTTACTCCCCATATCCTTCTTTTCAAAAGTTATATTACATTTCCAGCCAGTAGTTCACGAGCTAACTTACTTAAAAGTTAGGAATTGTGTGCACAGTTCTTCTTATAGCGTGTAGGACAGCGATAGGACATAGGAGTATATAATAAATACTTGATGACTGGGCAACTGATTGGCTTTAAATGTAAAGAATGGAGGACAGACACTTAAATGAGGGGCGTGCCCAAGAGAAATACTCAAGAATGAACTATGGGGTACAGAGAAATACAGCACAGAAGCAAAGAAAGAATGCCCAGTCTGAGGTTCACTATTTCAGTTTTACTTCAGATTCCCATTACGGTGATATAAGGTAATTAAGATAATGGACTTTGCAATCAGAATAAGAAATTCAAATCCAGGCTCTAACACAATCAGCGGTGTGATCCTTTTGAAAGTACTTTACATCTAAGCCCTCAAGTTCATCATCTTTAAAAGCACTATCATGAATTAAAAGCACATTTTCAACACCATATCTAAATGAAGTTTAAATGCTATAATTTAAAGAACTTCTCAACACCAGACTTTTAGGAGCTAAAGTGCCGTTATCAGATTCCAAATATCAATTACCATAATTTATAAGGCTGCTGAAAACAATAAAAGACATTACTTTAACTACCATTCTCAAGCAGATCACTGAAAAGGAATGGCTTAGAGAAGAATAAAATTCTTGTATTTATGTATGCAGTGGTTTGGAAAAATATTAAAAGAGTAACATAATGACTAAGTAGTTATGCACAACTTGACTGTTTTTACTAAATTTGCTAAGTATCCATGAACCAAATGATATATATGAAATGTCAGTTATGGGCCAGGCACTATGCAAAATGCTGGGCACACAAAAATGAATAGGAAACTCTATGAGCTCATAGCACACACCATACTACTAATCACTCTACCCATATAATTATAAAGTAGTATTTCATTTATGATATAAAGGATTTGATCAGGTCCTCTGAACCCTCTAGTCCAACAAAAATAATGTTACGTGTAATTACAAATAAATAGTATAATAGAAATAAACCTGTATTTTATAGATCTCAGTATGAAATACTCTACAAACACATTCAATCTGTATACCAAGATATTCAAGTGGTAGTTGGATGACTACCAAGAGAATATCACAATGTCTTATGGTTTGTTGCTGTACAAAACAAATATAACTTAAAAAGCTGAATCCAAATTCAAAAAAGTTAAAACTCTAAATTACCATGTTAAAACCAGTGATCAAGTAAATAGAAAAACTTTTGAGTTCTTGCATGTTCACAATAAGGAATCAGAAATACATGATTCTTAAAGGAAATGGTGGTTAATACATGGATTAGCCAATACTTCTTTAAAAGAGTATTTTCCTTTTATTCCTAAAGCAAGGTAGGGCAATTTAAATTTTAAAAATCAGAAGTAGAGTTCTTTGTAGATTCTGGATATTAGCCCTTTGTCAGATGAATAAATTGCAAAAATTTTTTCCCATTAAGTTGCCTGTTCACTCTGATGACAGTTTCTTTTGCTGTGCAGAAGCTCTTTAGTTTAATCAGATTCCATTTGTCAATTCTGGCTTTTGTTGCCATTGCTTTTGGTGTTTTAGACATGAAGTCCTTGCCCATGCCTATGTCCTGAATGGTATTGCCTAGTTTTCTTGTAGGGTTTTTATGGTTTTAGGTCTAACATTTAAGTCTCTAATCCATCTTGAATTAATTTTCGTATAAGGAGTAAGGAAAGGATCCAGTTTCAGCTTTCTACTTATGGCTAGCCAATTTTCCCAGCACCATTTATTAAATAAGGAATCCTTTCCCCATTTCTTGTTTTTGTCAGGTTTGTCAAAGATCAGATGGCTGTAGATGTGTGGTATTATTTCTGAGGGCTCTGTTCTGTTCCATTGGTCTCTCTCTATGTTTTGGTACCAGTACCATGCTGTTTTGGTTACTGTAGCCTTGTAGTATAGTTTGAAGTCAAGTAGTGTGATGCCTCCAGCTTTGTTCTTTTGACTTAGGATTGTCTTGACAATGCGGGCTCTTTTTTGGTTCCATGTGAACTTTAGTTTTTTCCAATTCTGTGAATAAAGTCATTGGTAGCTTGATGGGGATGACATTGAATCTATAAACTACCTTGGGCAGTATGGCCATTTTCATGATATTGATTCTTCCTATCCATGAGCATGGAATGTTCTTCCATTTGTTTGTGTCCTCTTTTATTTCGTTGAGCAGTGGTTTATAGCTCTCCTTGAAGAGGTCCTTCACATCCCTTGTAAGTTGGATTCCTAGGTATTTTATTCTTTTGAAGCAATTGTGAATGGGAGTTCATTCATGATTTGGCACTCTGTTTGTCTGTTATTGGTGTATAAGAATGCTTGTGATTTTTGCACATTGATTTTGTGTCCTGAGACTTTGCTGAAGTTGCTTATCAGCTTAAGGAGATTTTGGGCTGAGACAATGGGGTTTCCTACATAAACAATCATGTCATCTGCAAACAGGGACAATTTGACTTCCTCTTTTCCTAATTGAATACCCTTTATATCTTTCTTCTGCCTGATGGCCCTGGCCATAATTACCAACACTATGTTGAATAGGAGTGGTGAGAGAGGGCATCCCTGTCTTGTGCCAGTTTTGAAAGGGAATGCTTCCAGTTTTTGCCCATTCAATATGATATTGGCTGTGGGTTTGTCATAAATAGCTCTTATTATTTTGAGATACGTTCCATCAATACCAAATTTATTGAGAGTTTTTAGCATGAAGGGCTGTTGAATTTTGTCAAAGGCCTTTTCTGCCTCTATTGAGATAAACATGTGGTTTTTGTCTTTGGTTCTGTTTATATGCCGGATTATGTTTATTGATTTGTGTATGCTGAACCAGCCTTGCATCCCAGGGATGAAGCCCACTTGATCATGGTGGATAAGCTTTTTGATGTGTTGCTAGATTCGGTTTGCCAGTATTTTATTGAGGATTTTTGCATCGATGTTCATCAGGGATATTGGTTTAAAATTCTCTTTTTTTGTTGCATCTCTGCCAGGCTTTGGTATCAGGATGATGCTGGCCTTAAAAAAATGAGTTAGGGAGGATTCCCTCTTTTTCTATTCATTGGAATAGTTTCAGAAGGAATGGTACCAGCTCCTCCTCGAACCTCTGGTAGAATTCGGCTGTGAATCCGTCTGGTCCTGGACTTTTTTTGGTTGGTAGGCTATTAATTATTGCCTCAATTTCAGAGTCTGTTATTGGTCTATTCAGAGATTCAACTTCTTCCTGGATTAGTCTTGGTAGGGTGTATGTGTCGAGGAATTTATCCATTTCTTCTAGATTTTCTAGTTTATTTGCGTAGAGGTGTTTACAGTATTCTCTGATAGTAGTTTGTATTTCTGTGGGATCTCTGGTGATATCCCCTTTATCATTTTTTATTGCGTCTATTTGATTCTTCTCTCTCTTCTTCTTTATTAGTCTTGCTAGCGGTCTATCAATTTTGTTGAACTTTTCAAAAAACCAGCTCCTGGATTCACTGATTTTTTGGAGGGTTTTTTGTGTCTCTATCTCCTTCAGTTCTGCTCTGATCTTAGTTATTTCTTGCCTTCTGCTAGCTTTTGAATGTGTTTGCTCTTGCTTCTCTAGTTCTTTTAATTGTGATGTTAGGGTGTCAATTTTAGATCTTTCCTGCTTTCTCTTGTGGACAGTTAGTGCTATACATTTCCCTCTACACACTGCTTTAAATGTGTCTCAGAGATTCTGGTATGTTGTGTCTTTATTCTTGTTGGTTTCAAAGAACATCTTTATTTCTGCCTTCATTTCGTTATGTACCCAGTAGTCATTCAGGAGGAGGTTGTTCAGTTTCCATGTAGTTGAGCAGTTTTGATTGAGTATCTTAATCCTGAGTTCTAGTTTGATTGCAGTGTGGTCTGACAGTTTGTTAAAATCTCTGTTCTTTTACATTTGCTGAGGAGTGCTTTACTTCCCACTATGTGGTCAATTTTGGAATAAGTGTGATGTGGTACTGAGAAGAATGTATATTCTGTTGATTTGGGGTAGAGAGTTCTGTAGATGTCTATTAGGTCCGCTTGGTGTAGAGCTGAGTTCAATTCCTGGATATCCTTGTTAACTTTCTGTCTCATTGATCTGTCTAATGTCGACAGTGGGGTGTTAAAGTCTCCCATTATTATTATGTGTGAGTCTAAGTCTCTTTGTACGTCTCTAAGGACTTGCTTTATGAATCTGGGTGCTCCTGTACTGGGTGCATATATATTTAGGAGAGTTAGCTCTTCTTGTTGAATTGATCCCTTTACCATTATGTAATGGCCTTTTTTGTCTCTTTTGATCTTTGATGGTTTAAAGTCTGCTTTATCAGAGACTAGGATTGCAACCCCTGCCTTTTTTTGTTTTCCATTTGCTTGGCAGATCTTCCTCCATCCTTTTATTTTGAGCCTATGTGTGTCTCTGCATGTGAGATGGGTTTCCTGAATACAGCACACTTATGGGTCTTGACTCTTTATCCAATTTCCCAGTCTGTGTCTTTTAATTGGAGCATTTAGCCCATTTACATTATTATGTGTGAATTTGATCCTGACATTTACAAGAAAAAAACAACCCCATCAACAAGTGGGCAAAGGATATGAACAGACACTTCTCAAAAGACGACATTTATGCAGCCAATAGACACATGAAAAAATGCTGATCATCACTGGCCATCAGAGAAATGCAAATCAAAACCACAGTAAGATACCATCTCACACCAGTTAGAATGGTGATCATTAAAAAGTCAGGAAACAACAGGTGCTGGAGAGGATGTGGAGAAACAGGAACACTTTTACACTGTTGGTGGGACTGTAAATGAGTTCAACCATTGTGGAAGACAGTGTGGCGATTCCTCAGGGATCTAGAACTAGAAATACCATTTCACGCAGCCATCCCATTACTGGGTATATACCCAAAGGATTATAAATCACACAGATGTAAAGACACATGCACACGTACGTTTATTGCAGCACTACTCACAATAGCAAAGACTTGGAACCAACCCAAATGTCCAACAATGATAGACTGGATTAAGAAAATGTGGCACCTATACACCATAGAATACTATGCAGCCATAAAAACTGATGAGTTCATGTCCTTTTCAGGGACATGGATGAAGCTGGAAACCATCATTCTCAGCAAACTATTGCAAGGAGAAAAAACAAACACCGCATGTTCTCACTCATAGGTGGGAATTGAACAATGAGATCACTTGGACACAGGAAGGGGAACATCAGACACTGGGGCCTATTTTGGGGTGGGGGGAAGGGAGGAGGGATAGCATTAGGAGATATACCTAATGTAAACGATCAGTTAATGGGTGCAGCACACCAACATGGCACATGTATACATATGTAACAAACCTGCACATTGTGCACATGTACCCTAGAACTTAAAGTATAATAAAAAAAATATTTTGCATATATAGGGTTAAATAAAATAAATTATTAAAATTTAAAAAAATAAATAAATAATCAGAAGTAGAAACTTTGGATAGAGATTCTAAGAACTATTAACCAATTGATTATCAGTAAAGTAAATGTGCTTATACAAAATGCCAGGTAGCTAACTTTTATTATAACATACTTCTCAGTGTTATTTGTTACACCGTTACTTGTATTAGATAGTTATACACTAGTTAAACTCTCCTGAGCAACATGAACCACAAACTGAATTTTAAACGTTCTGCTTACTTTACACCATTCTGAGCCACAGATGACAAAGTTTGTTCAAAGCTGTAATTACTCTGCAAACCTGAAAGCCAATTAGAAAGACTGCAACATGTCAGATCAAGAAATACATACACCAAAGAAAATTTTTAGAGATCATCTGTTTGGATTTTATTAAAATGTTTAAAAGTTTCATTTCAACCAACCTCTTTAGCCATTTAAACACTAATTTTATTCTTTCTAAAATAACATCCAATGTGAAAAACAAAGGCATAATAATAGATTCCATTTTTCATTAAATCACAGAATGAAATAATGCTGGCTGTGAGTTACGATGACTATAAATCAAGTTTATTGTTCAGATCTTAAAAGTGTGATACACCATGGAGGTTCTTTGAATGGGACAAAAAGCATTTCTATCTTTTGTTTAATGTTTTCACTCTCTAGGGGCAAAAAAGCGTAATACCTATTTAGGATTCAATACATCAACCTTTAAGAGATTCATTTAATCCACTGAGCGAAGGTGACTTAGGTTAGGCAGGTGTCCTGGTAGAGAGCAATTCCAGCAGCAGATAACTGTGGAGCGATCACTACATTCCAGGCACTGCACAAAGAGTGGTGTACAAATGTTACTCATTTAATCCAAAGGAAAAATCTAAAAGGTGTTATTACCTTCCAATTTATAAATGAGCAAATTTAAAAGACTCAGGCAATCTAAATAACTTGCCCCAGAACACACAACTGTGAGTCATTATATAAGGATTTATTCCAAGTCTATCTCAATCCCAATCCCATGCTCTTCTGAAGAGAATATACTGCTAGGAAAAGTGCCTTAAAAATCAGTAATCATCTATCAAAGCCACAGTACTGTCTTGTTCCCTCTTCTATACCTTCTCTATACCTTCCCTGCGCTTGGCCCTTCTCCCATCTATGACACATTTTCTCATATAAGGAAATCCAGGATAAGTTTCAATTGATAATAATGTTTGAGCTGGTGAGGGCTCCAATGTGTTTGTCTCTGGTTCTCTCCACCGTATAGGGATGGACAGAAATGAGGATTATCTCCTAGCAGGATGCTGATCCTTGATATCTCATTTCTCCAAGTAGGAGTAATGAGAGGTGGTTTAGAATGAGAAGCTGAAGGGAAAGAAAGTGGTAAGGATAGCAGAAAGGAAGGCAAGAGAGCCTTTGGGCTCTTTCGCTGCTGGCTCTCACATTCTCCAATACCAATGAAGTTAATGATTAAAAAAATGTTCAACTACTAATAATGGAAAAGTGATCTGCAGACTCACATCAATCCAACCCCACATTGCTAGTTATTTCTGTCTGAACCATTTGCTTATTTATCACCCAGACTCAACATATCTCTCTCCACATAAGCCAACAGGAGAGAAGACAAAGTTATTACATTTGATTCCATAATACAAGGGGTTCAACAAATAATGGGAGTAAGATTGGATTAGTAACATTACATTTCCCTCTAGAAGATGTTTTTCACTTTATCATCCACATTCCAAATTGTGACATTTTAATTATCATAAACCACCACTTTGGAATTAACATGAAATACTATTTATGAACTTGAGTTGAATTTTAAGTCACGATATGTTAATGTGAACTTCTCCTAACACATTTTTCTTTTTTGAATATGGTCACTACAAATACTATAATTTACCAAAAGCACATTTACAGAGCCAGTATTTTCCCCATCAATATTTCTCTATCTTGTTTACCTACCGAATACTGCCTCTAATTAAACAAATACACACCTCAAGAATCTTCTAGAACAACTGTTCTTTGCATACTTTTTGCCTACTTGAAATTACAAATAAACATACTGTGGTCATTTTGAGACAACAGTTAAAACATAAAAACGACATAAATCATTTACTAAAAGAATTATAAGAGGCATGCAAAAATCTAGTGGACTCAAGGAATTAGGCATGTTGGTTTTTTGGCTTTGATTTTAATTTTTCCAGTATAATAGCCATGGGCTTTTTTAAAAGGTAGTAAAATATACATAACATAAAATGCACCATTTTAACCATTTTAAGTACACAGCTTGGTGACATTAGTAAATTCACATAGTTGTGTGGGCAAGTTGGCTTTCAAATATATTTCTTGATTTACTTTCACTGTATAAATCATCCATGCTTAATACAGAAAACCCCATAAATAAGTATAAGCAAAATAAAAATATTCATAATCCTACCATTCTGGTATAACCATTATTAGTGTTTGAATACATACATTTTTAGACCTTTCCTAAGCACTTTTTAAAAATAAAAATGAAACCATGATTAATGATATTATATGTTTTGGATATTTTCCATTTCAGTAAATAAAGATCTACATCATTATATTTAACAGTGGCATAAAACTCCATTGTACTCATACACCAGAATAAGCAGTTTATTTATAGTCATAATGCATGAAACAGAAGTAAATCATTCAGACGTACACAGGATATCTAACCATTCATTACATAACATGCTACTGAATAACATGGTAAAATCTGAAAAATAATTATGAGTTTGTTTGTTTGTTTGTTTTGAGACAGAGTCTCACTCTTTCACCAGGCTGGAGTGCAGTGGCGCGATCTCAGCTCACTGCAACCTCTGCCTCCTGGGTTCAAGAAATTCTCCTGCCTCAGCCTTCTGAGTAGCTGGGACTACAGGTGTGCACCACTAGGCCCAGCTAATTTTTGTATTTTCAGGAGGGACGGGGTTTCATCATGTTGGCCAGGATGGTCTCAGTTTCTTGACCTCGTGATCTGCCCACCACAGCCTCCCAAAATGTTGGGATTACAGGCGTGAGCCAATGTGCCCGGTCTATTATTAAGAAAAGCTATTTATATTTGAAACATGATGAACTGGGATTTGATAACAAAATATTTAAACAATCCAACAAGAATGTACATTAGATTGAAAATTCCCTTAGGGGAAGGTCCATACTATTTGATTTCTGGTACTATGCCTAAACAGGGCTGGTCTCAAATAAATAAACAAACAGAATGACTAATATATTGCCCCAATTTATCTGTGCCTTGGCTAACTGAAATCACATGTTAAAAAACAGCTAAAAGATAATCTACCCCTAATAAAATAATTAATTCAGGCAAAAATCAATGGTAAAATCATCTGGTAAATAAAAATTAAGACTAAATATTGCATAGTGCCAACATGTCAAACCACAGATTATCTGGTAACCACACGAGGAAAACTTAAGTTTCTAATGAAGAGACGACGCGGTCACTACCATAACCCAGTGAACAACGATAGCATTACTAATAGCTGGTCAACCAAATACTAGGTACCTCTCGACATAACGCAATATGAAGTACACAGACTCACCAAGGAAACAATCTTGATAAAAATTCTGAATATGAATCTGATGGAATCCTTAGATCTAACTTCATTTTACAGTAAATACAGAGGTAGAGGAAAAGTTAAATGACACCTTGCAGAAACAATCAGAGAATTCCAGAAGAGAGAACTTTCATAGGATAAATGACGTAGTCTCTTTAATAACTGAATGTACCCAAAAGTGGGGTGAGAAGGGTAGTCTAATACTCTGCTGGACTACTAGGGACTTAAAAGATTTATAAAAACCAAATGCAATGCGTGGTCCTCCTTAATACATTTTGGTCTAAACCAGTTTCAGGCAACAAGTGGGAAATCGGAATATGAATTTGTACTCGGTAATACTAAAGATTAGTTTTATTAGATATGACTATGATACAACTTTTTAAAAAATTTTAAATTCATGAAGTACATGTGCAGGTTTGATACATGAGTATATTGTATAAAGCTGAGATATGGGCTTCTAGTGAACTCATCACCCAAATAAAGAACATAGTACTCAACAGGTAGTTTTCTGGTCCTTGTCCCACCCTTCCCCTTTTTGGAGTCCCCAGGGTCTATTGTTTCCACCTTTATGTCCATATGTACCCACTGTATAGCTCCCACTTACAAGTAACTTACAACTTAAATGCCTCGAGATTTCCATCTGTACCAACGAGACAATTTCTACTCACATAACTTCAAAATAGCTTATCAGTGCTTACATACCACAGTGAAATAAACAATAAACATATACAAAGACCAAGATGCAGATCCAAAGTCACTTTGGTTTTTTTTTTGTTTTTTTGTTTTTTTGAGATGGAGTCTTGCTTTGTCACCCAGGATGGAGTGCAGTGGCACAATCTCGGCTCACTGCAACCTCTGCCTACCGGGTTCAAGCGATTCTCCTGATTCAGCCTCCTGAGTAACTGGGATTACAGGTGCATGCCACCATGCCTGGCTAATTTTTTGTATTTTTAGTAGAGATGGGGTTTCACTGTGTTGGACAGGCTGATCTCAAACTCCTGACTTCAGGTGATCAGCCTGCCTCTGCTTCCCAAAGTGCTGTGATTACAGGCATGAGCCACCACGCCCAGCCTCAAAGTCACTCTTTAAAGCACTTGTATTAAATGCTGCTCCTCTTCCCCCTAATTGCCCTATTCCTCTCCTTCATTTTGCTGGTAAATCACTCAAAATAATCTACAAAGCTGGCCATTGTTACCTATGCCTTAACCAATTAGCTAAATTCTGGTTTCTACCACTCTACTGAAGTCTCTTTTTCATCAAATATATTTTCCTTGTTCTCATTTTCATTTCTTTGCAGCATTTGATGTTCTTGGCTCCCTATCCTTTGAGTCCCTTTTCCTTGACTTCCATGACACTGACTTGCCTGGTTTTACTACCATCCTATACCATTCATTAGTTTTTCTTAGGGCCTCTACTTCCAAATGGAGTTGCCCTCTTAGGCTCAGACCTTTCTGTTATGTTTTTATTTTTGACATTTTTTTCCATAGTAAATCTAGACATTAATTACACAATATTTGTTAGGTACCCACAGCATATCAGCCAGTAACCTAGGCATTGAATAGTGACCTCGTTGGAAAGCACTCCCTAACTTCTTTAAACTGTAAGGGGAAAGTATAGATGTGTTTTACTTGCGTTCAGGAATTCTGACTCCAAATAAGGTAACCTGGCTTTGAAAGATGGTTCCAACCACAGACATAAAGAAGCCTCTTGGGTATTTACTACAGCAACAACAACAACAGCAACAACACCACCACTTCATTTTAAAATCTGGTTTGATAGCAAGCTATATGAACTAAGGTAAAAGAATCAGTTCATTCACTGATCTCTAGAAGAATAAGGGGGAAAATCTCATCTTAAATCTCTGCCAATTTAAATCAGTAGGAAAACTTTGCTTTCTATCATATCTTTCTCCAAAATTTATTTTTTAAATAGTAACTACTAAATAATTATCTTAGCATATTATCAATTGCTTCACTACATTAAGATTTCACATACATTATTTCTCAATTAATCCTCTCAGTTGAGTTCTAAAGTATGGTCATTTCCAGTTCAAAAATTTTTTTAAAAAGAAGCTATTTAATGTTTAAATCACTTATTCAAAATCATCAAGCCATTAATGTGGTAAAACTGAGTCTCAAATCCAGGTTTTCTAGCTCCAAATTCATGTCCCTTTTTGTATCACATACTGTTTTTAGGATGTTGGTTGTTAATGAAAGGAAGTAAAGTTTTCTTTCTTTCTGATAACCTTCACACAGATGACTCTCGGAAAACACAGGTCTGAACCGCGCAGTTCCACTTACACATGGATTTTTTTCAATAATAGTACACCAAGTGTGCCTGTCTCTCCTGCCTTTCCCTTCCACCTGCTCCACATCTCTTCATCTCTGCCACCCAAGACAGGAAGACCAATGCCTTCTCTCTCCTCCTCCTGCTCCACATCTCTTCATCTCTGCCACCCAAGACAGGAAGACTAACGCCTTCTTTCTCCTCCTCCTCTGCCTACTCAGCATGAAGACAATGAGGATGAAGACCTTTATGATGACCCACTTCCACTTAATGAACAGCAAATGTGTTTTCTCTTCCTTATGACTTTCTTAATAGCATTTTTCTAGCTTACATTATAAGAATATGGTATATAGTACATGTAATACACAAAAAATGTATCAATTAACTGTTTAGGATATTGGTAAAGCTTCTCGGCAACAGTAAGATATTGGCAGCTAAGTTTGGGGGTGTCAAAAGTTAGAACATGGATGTTTGACTACACAAGGGTAAACTTTGCACTGTTCAAGGGTCAACTGTATTTCACTTTCTAGTTTTATGCAAATAAATTGATACAAACAGGTGACAGAGAACTGAAATATGTTTTCTCCCAAAGAAAACTGACCAATCTTTTATTCAGTATTCATGCATTAAAAATAACTGCCATCTTCACTGACATAATATTTAAAAGCACCAACAAGCCCTGATCACATGATAAGACAAAGTTCTGTAAGTGACAGATAAGCTGTCAAGTATTATTATACTGCTTCAGGACTTCTTTATAGAAGTTTTATTTGAATAATGTCTTTCTGTCAATACCAGATTATTGGAACAAGGCTGAGAGCACATTTAAAGTGTTCATTGGCCAAAATGTTAAAAACCTAACATGAATTAACATGTAACTAAAGTTGCCAGGAGTCTAATATCGGAATTTGTTCAGGCTTGTCAGTCTAAGCCAACTTTGCTGATTCCTTAGTCATAATAAAATAATCTGTCGATAAAAATAAAGACTCATCAATAGGTAAAGAATAGAGATGGAACTTCCTAGAGGCACAGAAATATCCAACAATTTATGAGGCAAACAGTAAATCTGTAAATAATAGTTTAACAAAAATATATTAATAAAATGTTCCACAGGACTAAGGTGAAGTTCAAAGGAAAAAATGCATATGGAATAATGCTGTAAAGAGTATTAGATGTTTATTTTTAATTATCTTATAAGAACACCCTACAGAGACAGAAACTTTATCAGTGTGCTTTTGGAAGCAATAACTGTTGCTGGTTGGATGATTCAGTTATCATGAACTATTCTGGCAGGTTTCAAAAGCAGTGCCATTTTAAAACATTAAAAATGTCTAAAAATGCAACCATAGTAATAGATTCTGAGTGCATGGGTTGGGGGGTGAGGGAGAAAGACAATGACAAATTGGTCCAAAAGGACACTGAGACTTCATAGTTGGAAGACTATTGTGCTGACAATTAGTAACAGAGGAAGCAGAGCACAAAACAAATGAATGAAAAAAGCTGAACTTGCAATGAAAGACCTTATTATAGTTCAGAAACATTATTGTAATAAAGGGGCAATGTACTCTCCTCTATAAAACTTCCAAACAGGCACCCTAGTCTCTTTTCTCTTCCCCTGCATTTCATTTTTTCATTAGCATCTGCTTGATTATGTATTATTTCCAATCCAAAAGAACGCCTCTATATCTTTCCTAAATTCCAAGGCTTAAAGGTCCTTCCTCCCAACGCGGCCTTAGGCCTCATTTAACTTTACTCAAAGTATAATAAATGCTTTTAAATTAAAATAAAGATAAAGGGGTGAAAAAATCAGAAAGCCAGTAATTTAGCATGTATCAACTCAGAGGAGGCAACAAAACACGTCCCTCAAGTTCAATTTGTTAAAAATGCAATGATTATATAACTTACGGCAAATATTCAGATGATTCTGCCTCTTAAGAAAATCAGTGTCTCCCCTATGGCTTCTATGACTTAGTTGGAAAAGCAAGGCTGAAATTTTCACATACTAGTGAATCATCTACATTAAGGTGCTGTGTCCCTAAATGGAATTATCCAAAAGCTCTCAAATACATCTTCATGTACTAGTCAAGAATGACAAGATCTGATCCACGATATGGACAGAAAGACTAGTCTAGAGGCATGGAAAACCCCTATCTTCCGAATTGCCCACACTAGAAAACCTCTCACCTCAAGGCCCTAATGTAAGGTAGTCAAAGATCCGTTAGTTAAGTAGGAACATGGAGAAAGAACTGGTCTGGAAACTTGAAAGCTGCGGGTTTATCTCCCAGTTCCATCTCTGAAAGAATTGCTTGCCACTGGGAAATTCCATGAGCCTAGTTTCTCCAGCTATAAAATAGACTGTTTGTCCTCCAAGGATGTTAGTAAGACTAAATATATCTTACTAATACACACATGTATGTGTATGTATGTACATATATGTATGTATGTATGTAAAGTACGAGGCAGAAGGTACTCAACAAGTGGTAATTTATTACTATACTACTCCTCAATATACTCAATATTTCAAGAAATTATTATCTGCTGCTGATAGGCAAACCACTGAATTTAGAAGAAAGGACTTTAGAGATCCTTCACTCTAACTCCCTCACCCTACAGATGACAAAATTCTGAGTCCCAGGATGGTTAAGTGACTGGCTCAACATTACATAATAAAACTCTATCAAATTTATCAGCCACCCATCTACCACATCTATATTTGTTCCTTTGCTCTAGCAGAAAGAAGTATCGCTATTATATATAATACAACTCTTGACAACAATGAGGGTCCACTATTAACCCACTGGGTGACACTCGGCATAGCACAAAAGTTCCGTGGGTGCTGACTATGTATTACGTGAAGAGAGTTGTCATCTCTGAACCCCATATACGACTAAACACATTCAAACCAGGCGTTAGATTAGAGTTCAAATCACAGTTCTGCCATGTACTTGCTTTGAAGTTCTGGGAAAGTTTTTTGGTCTCTCTAGGTCTCAGATTCATTATCTAGTTTTTTTTTCCTTTAAGTAATATTTATTACATGTTTTTCATGTGATGACAAAATGCAATTACACAAATAAAACACCCTGTAAAAAGCAGGCTCTTTAAAAATGTTAATTTTCTTCCCTTACTTCCTTAATTGCCCTCCTAATTTCTGATGAATTAATTATAAAATGGGATTAAAACACCAAATATAATGGGCAAACAATCATCTTTCTAATTACAATTTCAAAAACTAATTACACACAATCCTCTTTCTAGAAACTAAACATTTAAGTTTAAAATGACACACTAAAAAAAAAAAATCAACAAATAAATCAAGTAGTTATCTACATTCAACTTAACCAAAATAATCCATACATTTAATAAGGTCATAAAAAAATTATACAGTAAATACACTACAGTTGCCTTATTATCCACAGGCTGCAGGTAGTGATCCTTCTACTCCACCCTCCACTTCCCATCCACACTACTCCAACTTCCCTACATAAAAGAAGGCAAATTTTTAAAAATTAAATATATAAAGAGATAATGTACCCCTTTCCAAGCTTTCTAAATTTTAAAATTTAGCTTAAATTTTAAAAACTCTGTAGGTAGGATTTTAAAATGGAGTGTTTGTCAGTAAAATTATTTTATATTCTACTAGGAGAGAAGATGAACAACAATGTTACTACAGAAACTACAAATAAAACACAAGGTAAGCTAACACACAGGGTAGCTAGTGCCTAACTGTGGCCCCGAGAAAACAATGTCTGACATGATTAGGGCATTCTGCTAAGTATTTCAAATGCCATATTTATTCCTATTACTTATTCTTTTTCTTCATTTGATATTTTTCACTCTATACAGGGATAAGGAAATAACATACCATCTGGAGCTTTCATTCATTTCTGAGGATTTCATACCCACTTACTTCGACAAGATGAAAAGAAATTCAGCCAAAGTTTCTCAGAAATAATTTTTCAAATTAATGCTATTCTTGTTACCTAGAAAGTAACTTTTGAAATATTACCATTTCTCCAATCAATCTCAATTTCCAAAGAAGCTTTTCTTGATGATCCCATCTTTAATGATACCTCTTTTTCCTAAATTGTAACTGCATATATTAATAGCAAAACTCACTTCAGAACTTAGCCGCAAAACATCTCAAAATACCAATTCCTAGGGTCTGTGGCATATTTTTGCTACTAGACTATAAATTCTTCAAAGCCAAGGGCTAGATCTTGTATCTATGGAATAAGAAAATGAACACAAAACTCTAGGTTCACTCTGTTAGACATGGGTTCATGCTGTGGGCTCTGCCACTTGCCAAATAGTGGCCTAAGCAAGTCATATAACCACTCTGAGTTTCTTTAAAATGGGGAGCATAATACGTACCTCACAATGTTGTGGTGAAGATAAAATGAGAAAACATATGTGAAAGGGCTTGATACATAGTAATGCTCAAAGAAAGGTTGGTTTCCTTATTTCCCTCTTTTTTCCCCTCAGTACCTGGTGCAATGTTGAGAACACAAAAACCCTCAATAAAAACTTTCTAAATATTCATTAGAATTTAGACTTCCTAAAAAGTATATTTAAACATTAATTTTGATGACTCCTATGTTTCCAATTTGTGTTACTTTAAGTCAAACACATACACACAAGGTAGAAATCTTCAAAATACAGTAGGTGCAAATGGTTGTTATTGGAGATGAGTAGAAAAGAAAATCAAGAAGTCAGAAGTACTTAAAAATAACTGAGTGATACTAATGATATGTAGAGTGTTCCCTTACTTAAGCACCTATCAACAAGTAAGAGTTGATTGCTGACCTTCGGAAAAGTTGAGTGAGAGAGAAAAGGGGGAAGGCAGATACAGAGGAAAAGAAGGAGGGAAAAAGAATGGAATAAAGGAAGGTGGTCGTGCTGGAATCTCTTCTATGTCCTCAATACAAACTACTGAACCTGGTAACTACTTGCCTGTCTTCCTTTAAAAACAATCTCCATTGCATCCTCCACCTTTCATAAAAGCAATAATCTAGGAAGCAAATTACCTTTAATTTTTCCTCCAATGGATGGGATCATCTTCAACCAGTCAGAAAAATACTGAAGGATTTTATTACTTTAAGAAAAAAACAACTTCTGACTAAAAAGGGAATAGCAATAGTCGCACGGGTCTTTCTCAGCCTGCAGCAGCTTTGTCTTCCAATGCCCAGGGTTTCAAGAATTTGGTCTATACCCCGTTCCTCTTGCCCTCACCCCAAACTCTTCACTCTGATCCAATGGTGTGACATCTTATTTATTTTTTTTTTTTTTAGCAATCAGTATATGTTAATTGAACACTCTTTTTTTGTATTAACGTTTTTTACATTTTTTTTTTATTATACTTTAAGTTGTGGGGTACACGTGCAGAACGTGCAGGTTGGTTACATAGGTATACACGGGCCATGGTGGTTTGCTGTATCCATCGACCTGTCATCTACATTAGGTGTTTCTCCTAATGCTATCCCTACCCTAACCCCCTACCCCTCAACAAGCCCTGGTGTGTGATGTTCCCCTCCCTGTGTCCATGTGTTCTCATTGTTCAACTCCCACTTATGAGTGAGAACATGCAGTGTTTGGTTTTCTGTTCCTGTCACAGTTTGCTCAGAATGATGATTTCCAGCTTCATCCATGTCCCTGCAAAGGACATGAACTCATCCTTTTTTATGGCTGCACAGTATTCCATGGTGTATATGTACCACACTTTATCCAGTTTATCATTGATGGGCATTTGGGTTGGTTCCAAGTCTTGCTATTGTGAATAGTGCTGCAATAAACATACGTGTGCATGTGTCTTTATAGCAGAATGATTTATAATCCTTTGGGTGTATACCCAGTAACGGAATTGCTGGGTCAAATGGTATTTCTAGTTCTAGGTCCTTGAGGAATTGTCACACTGTCTTCCACAATGGTTGAACTAATTTACTTCCACAATGGTTGAACTAATTTACTTACACCAACAGTGTAAAAGCATTCCTATTTCTCCACATCCTCTTCAGCATCTGTTTTTTCCTGACTTTTTAATGATCACCATTCCAACTGGCATGAGATGGTATCTCATTGTGTTTTGATTTGCATTTCTCTAATGACCAGTGATGACGAGCTTTTGTTCATATGTTCGTTGGCCACATAAATGTCTTCTTTTGAGTAGTGTCTGTTCACATCCTTTGCCCACTTTTTCATGGGGTTGTTTTCTTCTTGTAAAATTGTTTAAGTTCCTTGTAGATTCTGGATATTAGCCCTTTGACAGATAGACAGATTGCAAAAATTTTCTCCCATTCTGTAGGCTGCCTGTTCACTCTAATGATAGTTTCTTTTGCTGTGCAGAAGCTTTCTAGTTTAATTAAATCCCATTTGTGAATTTTGGTTTTTGTTGCCATTGCTTTTGGTGTTTTAGACACGAATTATTTGCCCATGCCTATGTCCTGAATGGTATTGCCTAGGTTTTCTTCCAAGGTTTTTATGGTTTTACAGTTTTAGGGTTTTTATGGTTTTTTGGTCTCATGTTTAAGTCTTTAATCCATCTTGAGTTAATTTTTGTATAAAGTGTAAGGAAGGGGTCCAGTTTCAGTTTTCTGCATGTGGCTAGCCAGTTTTCCCAACACCATTTATTAAATAGAGAGTCCTTTCCCCATTGCTTGTCTTTGTTGGGTTTGTCAAAGATCAGATGGCTGTAGATGTGTGGTGTTATTTCTGAGGCCTCTGTTCTGTTCCATTGGTCTATATCTCTGTCTTGGTACCAGTACCATGCTGTTTTGGTTACTGTAACCTTGTAGTATAGTTTGAAGTCAAGTAGCATGATGCCTCCAGCTTTGTTCTTTTCACTTAGGATTGCTTTGGCTATATGGGCTCTTTCTTGGCATTCCCTTTGAAAACCAGCACAAGACAAGGATGCTCTCTCTCACCACTCCTATTCAACATAGTATTGGAAGTGCTGGCTAGGGAAATCAGGAAAGATAAAGAAATAAAGGGTATTCAAATAGGAAGAGAGGAAGTCAAATTATCTCTGTTTGCAGATGACATGCTTGTATATTCAGAAAACCCCATCATCTCAGCCCCAAATCTCCTTAAGCTGATAAGCAACTTCAGCAAAGTCTCAGGATACAAAATCAATGTGCAAAAATCACAAACATTCCTATACACCAATAACAGACAAACAGAGAGCCAAATCATGAGTGAACTCCCATTCATAATTGCTACAGAGAACAAAATACCTAGGAATACAACTTGAAAGGGATGTGAAGGACCTCTTCATGGAGAACTACAAACCACTGCCCAAGGAAATAAGAGAGGACACACACAAATGGAAAAACATTCCATGCTCATGGATAGGAAGAATCAATATCGTGAAAATGGCCATACTGCCCAAAGTAATTTATAGGTTCAATGCTATCCCCATCAAGCTACCATTGACTTTCTTCACAGAATTAAGGTGTTACTTCTTTAGCCATAGTGACATCTTCTTTTTTGGTCAGAAGAAGGCCGTGAGCAGGGTTTGGGAATGTACCTCACTTTGTTTAGTCGTAAGAAAGAATAGCCCTGACTAATCAAAGTCCTAGGCATTAAATGAAACTAGAAATTTTCCTCCAACCAAACAATAGCATTTGGCCTCAACTGCAAGAGATTGTTATAAGCAAGTTCTCTAAAACCTTTAAGGCTCTTTAAAGAAAGCTCAGTAAAGTGGTTTCCTCCTCACTCCAACGTAATTTAGCTGAAGAAGGAAGAATGATTGCCAGTTAATTTAGCAAACATTACTAACTACCTTCTATCTTATGTTAATACTATTTGGATAGCATTTTACAATGTACAAATTGTTTTCAAATATATATATATATTTTTTGAGTCAAAGTCTTGTTCTGTTGCCAAGGCTGGGGTACAGTGGCACGGACTTGGCTCACTGCAACTTCTACTTCCCGGGTTCAAGCAATTCTCCTGCTTCAGCCCAGTAGCTGGGACTGTAGGCGTGCCCCACCAAGCCCGGCTAATTTTTTTATTTTTAGTAGAGACAGTGGTTTCATCATGTTGGCCAGGCTGGTCTCAAACTCCTGACCTCAAGTGATCCACCCACCTTAGCCTCCCAAAGTTCTAGGATTACAGACATGAGCCACACCACCCGGCTATATGATCTCACTTGCTCCTCACTGTAAGCCTGTAAAGAAGGTATTATTAGCTTCAGTGTTCAAAGATGAGCAAAATGAAAATTAGAGAAGTTATGTGATTTGCCAAAGATCACATAGCTCGTAAAGCAGCAGAACTAAGTCCCAAAGTCAGGTCTTCTGACTACGAATCCAATGATGTTCCAGTATACCAGATATTGTAATAAATGCTGTGAGACTTTTTTAAAATGAGTATACATGGTCACTGTCTTCTACAAGTTTACCATTCCCTTTGATTCTAAATAAGCTCCCACATTTATTCTTATATTCTGATGAAAGAGGCTCAGCAAGTAAAGACTGTAACTAAAAAGATGAGCTTGGGAATACAAATCAGGAAAGGGCTGGGAGATCATGGAAGCTACCAGAGAAGAGGAAGCAGGCTCTAAAACAGAAATCTGATCAGGTCACCTGTAGTGTTATAAGGAAGGAACTATTAAAATAGTGAGATTATTTAATAAGAAACTCAGATGACACACACGGAAAGCTATGATTATAAAGGACTTAACACTGATGAAATCTATCAGAGATGCAGAGGGCTGCTTTCACCCCTAGCAGCTGGATTTGAAACTCTTGACTGCCGCAATCATTTCCATTAAGATGGGATACACTTTTTCTGTTTTTTTTTCTTTCCACATTTGTTGTGTAATGCAAGGAAAAAGTATGAAAGAATGAACATTTTGTTGAATTTCTGTTCTTTTCAAATTGGAGTATGATTTGAATTGGAGCCTGAAGGAAATATGTGACATTGTTACATTATAATTTTCTTAAAAATGATCTCATTTTAAAATAATTTTTACAAAGGTTTTCTCCATTCCCAATTCTAAACTTGGTTTAAGGTTAAATTCTGCAAATACGTGAACATAATCCCACCTATGAAAATAGAAGTGAGAAGCAAAATTTGATTACATTTACGGTAATTCACTTTTTAAGATAAGGCAACTATTCCTTACAGTGGGATACACCGGTTAACAGACATAACTTTCCATTTGTCTAAAAATTTGATAGCATAAAGAAAAAACAAGTATCTAAGGTGACAGATTTATCAATTACCTTGATTTCATTATATGAATATATCAAATAATCACATGTACCTGAAAATATGTACATCTAATACGTATCAATTAAAAATGTTTTTTAAATAAAGTAAATCAAGAAAAAAAAGAAAGCACCAAATCATATGATTAAATGATCTAAAAATCATTAAAAAACACAGGGTTAGGAATTTTGTATGTAATTAAACCGGACTAGAATATAGCACTGTATGTCAAAAAGAAAATGTATAGAACATTAAAAAGTAACAGAAAAAAAAGAATAAAAAGATACAAGGTATAAACATAGTTATTATTTGGGCAAGCATTTAATTGCGGATATATATTAAAAAATAATTCAGCTTCTCCTTGTCAAAAATGGAGAACATCTGAAATTTTTCTAAGCAAAGAGAATGGTATTTGCAAAGGAACTTTTTTTGGAGATGAATCTATCCTATGTATTGCTTCCAAATATTCCAGAAAAGATAATATTTGAAGGTAAGAGCTTGATTAGGAGACTTAACATAATCCAGTAAGGAAGTGATGAAGAACTGAGCTAGGATGGTAGCAGAGAGACTGAAAAGGATGAGGACTAAATAGTATCTTGCTGACTGACTCACGGCCTGTTTGTTTAAGGATGTATCCCCTCCACTGCACACTATAACCAGATAGGTCCTCTTAAAAAAAAAAAAAAGAATACTGATTTGGAAACCAGATGTTCACAAATTTCATCATATTGAAATTCAAGACTTTCCATAATCTGATTACTAACTCTCTAACCTGAGCTTTTATTTCCCTCCAACATAAATTCTCCATCCATCTAGGATATTGCCTATACTATTCACAAAACAAGCTACTCCTTAATACTTGCCTTCATTTGTTTGCTTTTGTTGTTAACCTCACTGAGAATGTCCTCTGTCTTCCAAAAACATAATCAAATCCTCTTCTTCAGGGCTCATGTCAACCCCATCTCATGAGTAAATTCTTAGCCACCCTCGCTAACACTTACCTATTGCTTCTCTCAACTTCTATGGCAGCTACTTTCTACAGAATTCATTTTGGCAATTAATCTCATTTTTCCTGCCATTGCTATATGTTCTATGTGAATGTCTTCCATAGTCAATGACAAATTCTCACATATAAAAATTTTATTATATACTCCTTTCACTATCAGGTATGGGTATAACGATCAATCAACACTTCAAAAGTGAATTATTCTGATCTCTCATAATTCATGTACATTTATATAGTATATACTTACATAGCTTATAGCTTTTCTAGAATTACAAGGTTACTATTCTAGGTTGTATTATGTGTTACACAAGACTAAGAATCAAGTCGTAAGTTTTTCCTCTATCCTCATGTATTAGAAGCATTAATAGGAATCAACTGATTTTTCTACATATTTAAAATCTCTGTAAATAATATTTATTCAAAGATTTTTTTTTTTTTTAAAGGCACAGGGTCTCTCTATGTTGCCCAGGCTGGTCTCAAATGATCCTCCCACCTTAGCCACCCAAGTAGCTGGGATGAGATAAAGATGTTCGTTAGTAGGTTTAAGTCTCATAATTTCCTTACTTTCAAAGAGAGAAAAGTAGGTTAGAGAGTAAATATTTTGGTCATGCACAGTGGCTCACACCTATAATCCTAGCACTTTGAGAGGCCAAGGTGTGGATCACTTGATGATTCCAGGAGTTCAAGACCAGCCTGAACAAAATGGTGAAACCCTGTCTCTATAAAAAATTGGCGAGGTGAGGTGGCACGCAGCTGTAGTCCCCACTACTCAGGAGGCTGAGGTGAGAGATCACTTAAGCTTGGGAGATTGAGGCTAGAGAGAGCTGTAATTGTACCACTGTACTCCAGCCTGAGTGACAGAGTGAGATCTTGTCTTAAAAAAAACAAAAAAGTTAAAGAAGAAAGAAAAAAAGTAAATATTTCATTTCATCTTTTAAAATTGGGCTTACAAATGCAGAATGACCTATATTTTAAGAAGGGACTGAAGAAAGGTTTCAGAGAAGAAAAGAATATTGTCAGGGTGGGGCAATATTTGCAGCATAGAATAAGGTAGAACTCTAGGAGAGGCTTCTTACGACACAGGCTGGCACTTCTCCCATCCCACCACAGAGAGTAAGAAGGAATGCATCAGAAGTAGGATAAGCCCCAGACATACGGGCAAATGCACATGTCCTCCATGTGGGAACTATTCCCACTTTGGCACTAAGCAAGCTAGTAAACTCAACAGAAGTTCACATAAATTGTCAAAATGTTAGCAAGACCATGACTCCTGGATAGACAAACTGTTTTACTCAAAGTAAAATAAAATGCAGCCCTGAGACAACGTATGTATCCTGTATTATCTTTTAAAGTGTATGTTTCTTGTGTATAGATTATCTCTATCCACAATCCTCAGAAATCCATCAAACACTAATTTTGATTAGAGACGTACTATGCTTGAAAACCCTTGTTTTTACTTACATTTCTGTAGCATTACATTGGCACCTACACATGAATAGTTCATATGTGATCCACCCAAAGAAGGGTAAACATCAAATACTGCTATCTACATTCTGTAAGGTTTGTGGAGTTTCCATTCTCCACGCCAAGATATCTAGTAATTTAAGTGTTGGAAATGGGACCCAAAATCAGGTCTCATCACTGTAAATCTACGGAAAATGTCATAATATGGGGGTGGGGGAGGGGAGTAATATTTAAATGATAGTCAAGACATGTGAGTTTTATTCTTGATACTTAACTACCACTACCTAGTAAGGCAACCTTAAAAAGATCACTGAATTTCTAAAGGCTTCATTTTTCTCATCTAAAAAAGGAGAAACCTGGACTAGATGTTTCACACTTAAAAACAGTTATTAAGTCATAAAATACAGGCACTAGGAGATATGAGATAACTAAGACTAAGTTCTTTCCCCTAAAATAACTTGCTGGTCAGTGAATGACACATGCACAGGAACAAGACAACCAAGAAACAACGTGTTAACAACAGAAGACAATAGATTTAAGAAGGGCAGAGAGGAGTAATTTAGCAAGGAATAGGGATGGGAATTAAAATCTGAATTAAATCTTAGAAGACAGAAAATTATCCAGGCAAACAGAGGACCAAAGGACATTCCAATCAAAGGGAACAGCATAAACAAAGTCTCAGAGTGGAAAAGCAGCATAGGTTGTAAAGGGAATTATAAACAGTTCAGTATTGTTGATACATAATTGTAGAGCAGAAGAGAGATGTTGCAAGAGTTGAAAGTAGAGGCAGATTGAAGAGATCTATGATGTATTAAGGAAGCTTAACTTTATCCAGTAGGCAATGATGATCCAAGGCAGGGCTTTCACAGGGGAATGGCATAGTTATGATATAATTTTAGAAAGATCACTTTGATACCCATGTGAAGGAAGAGTATGAGTGGTACAAACTAGAAATAGAGAAGCTAGTTAAGAATCTACAGCAGATACGATGAGGCCTCATTCTGGGGTGATTACAGAAAAGGATAATAGGTTCAAGAAATATGCAAAATCAGCAGGATTAGAAATGGATTGGGAGTGGGGTAAAGATGTGAAGGAGAAAAAAAGGCATGGAAAGCATCCATGTTTTTGATCAGGCAGAGACAGAACTCAGATACTGAGTATAAAGGAAGAAACGGACAAAACTATCTTGAGTTTAGCTTAGGACACACCCGATCAAAAAATATCTAGGTATAGATGTCCAGCAGCCAATTGAACAGAGTAACCTAATGCTCAGGAGAGAGGCCCAGTCTAGAAATTTAAGTGTGGGAGTAAGCTGCAGAGAAGGTTGTAACTGAAATCCCAAAAGTCAAGGTGTCCACGCAAGGGAAGGTACAAAGTGTGAAGGGTCTTCCACCAGAACCCTGATAAATACCAGAATTGTGCATTAGCCTAAGGGGTGGGGGGGAACAGGAGAGAGGTATACCCCAGAACACAGTGGTGAGAGTGGTCACTCCAAGAAGGAGACGTATATCAACAGTATAAAATGCAGCCCAGATACAAATCCAGGAAAAATAAGAACTGAAAAATGTCTACTAGACTTACTGACAGGGTTCATGACATGATCTCCCAAAAGACAGCACCTTAGCATTTGAGAAAACAGCAAAAGCAGGAAGGTCATTCTTACCCTCCTCTCATCCTTCTCACCTGAGACAGGTCATAAAACTTGGCAATAATTTTTTTACCTTCCCCTGAAATAAGTCATAAGATCCCCATATGAGAGATACCCACCCTATACCCAGAGGAAAGGAATATCCTTATTTCTGAAGAAACAGGGACAGAGAAAAGAATCTGACAAACAAGACTTACTAAGTTCCCTTCAGTTTATTACCATTATAATGCCTTAGTCGCTGTGACTATCCACCTCTTCATCAACCCTAAGCATAAAAATACACAAGTTTGGCCAGGCATGGTGGCTCACTCCTGTAATTCCAGCACTTTGGGAAGCTGAAGCAGGTGGATTACCTGAGGTCAGGAGTTTGAGACCAGGCTGGCCAACATGGTGAAACCCCATCTCTACTAAAAAATACAAAAATACAAAAATTAGCCAGGCATGGTGGTGTGCGCCTGTAATCCCAGCTACTTGGGAGGCCCCGGGCGACAGAGTGAGACTGTCTTAAAAAACAAAACAAAACAGTTTATGTGTGTTTGTTTGGGTCTTCAATTCCAAAGGCTGCATTGTCACATAAAAGTTTTATTACTGAAATTTTATGTTATTCTCTTGTTAATCTTCCTTTTGTTATAGGAGCCTCAGCCATGAACCTAAAATGGGAAGAAAAGATATTTCCCTTCCCCTACATTAGCAATTAACTGGTCACTCAATAATTTATTATAAGTAGTTTCAATCAAGTGAGTAAGGGAGGAAGCTAGACTGCAGTGAGATACAAAGTGAAAACAATGAGTATAAGACTAGCTTTTTGAAAAACTTAAATCAGGAGGGAAGCAATTCAAAATTTAATTAAGATTGAAAGTTCTCAAGCCCCTTACAGTTCTCATACTCCGTTTTTCTCCATATAGATAAAAAGCCTATTTTTGTAAAATTTCATTAAAACCCATATTGATTAAATATGAAATAACATCTTTATTTATCGGAAAAACAAGGGACTCGAACTGTAGCTAGCAAAGGGATATATATATATATACACACGTATATACATATATGTATATATACGTGTGTGTGTATATATATATATATAAAAAACATTTCCCAACATATCTTAGAAATACCTTGTAAAATTATCTTTTTAACAATGTACTAAAGGGGGCTAGGGCAAAGGGAAAAGCAATGGTGAAGTAACCCTCTCTTGCACCAACTGTTCCTTCTTTAATTCCTCATAAAGACATTCTTCATTGCCCTCTGCCTGGAATATCCTTCTTCTCTGTTTTAATTTGCTTAACTCCTACTCACTCTTCAAGGACCTGCTCAAAGTCCACCTCAGAGAATCACAGAATGTCAGGGACAAAAAAGGCCTTACAAATCCACTGAATCCAAATGTTTCTAACATGCTGATGAAGAAACTAAATAAAGATCAAAGTTTCAGAGAATAACCTGCCCAAGGTCCTAGTACTTGTAGCTTAAGGCCAGGGTGGAATTTGAACTTCTTCAACTAGTACCCATTTCAGTAGACCCATTACTTCCTCACGTAATTGTTATTTACAGAATTTAAGACTGCAGTAAGTCAAGCGTTAGTGATAATCAATTTTTAAAAATTTATTTAGTGTAAGATCCATGTTACTAATACTTTTGAAAACTAAGGAGCTGACCTACAACTTACTTGTTAGTTTGAGTCAACTACCTACAGCTACTTGATTATACAAGATTACAGATGTCAAATAATATTTATTTCATGGATAAATAAGCTGACTGTCAGTCACTAAATAGGATCCTTCCCCAAGAGTGCAGCATTTATTTCAGCCTCTGCCAGTGGAAGTGTTGGAGCAGATGTTGGCAGACTGTGACATACAGTATGTCTTTAAAACTCGTTGGGGTGTGAAATTTCATAAGGTCAAAAAATGCTGCATTTTGATCAGCAGATACAAGAATTCTGTACTTTTATAAAAATTATTTCAGAAAAACCAATAACATTTGCTAGTAAAATAGATAAACTAAAAAGCTACACTGGTTTTAGGTAGGGCATTGAGATAATATATGCTGCTTATGTTCTAAAAGCTAATTTCTATCACTTTAAAGCAAATGCTCACCCAAAAAGTCTTTAAAATGAAAATGTGTTCTTAAGTCAATACAATATATTATTTCAGTTGACAATAGGGTTTAAAAAATAATTTTCTATTGAAAGAAAGCCATTATTATCTAATGAGCATTTTGGTGGAAAAGAAGATGTTTTTCTTAACTAACACACATACTTCACAGTGATCTCATTTAAAAAAAATATCTATATAAGAATCCACTGATATAAACAGAGAAAGGTTTTTTTTTTTAAGTTAGTATCCATATCGTTCAAATGACTTCACAAATCTTTTAACCCTTTGGTTGTTTTATCTTTTTCTTAAAAAAAAAAAATACAGTAGCCATTCTAACCCACTAACAAGGGCTAACCTGAATAAAACAATAGGAGTAAAAAAAGATCAGGGCTTTTATAATGGTAAAATGAAATTTGTAATATTCAAAGACTTATTTTCTTGAATTTTTTTGTTATATTATTGCACTTTTTAGCTTCAAATATTCCTTATATCTTTTTTCCCCCAAATGTGGCTAATAGATAACATATAACCAAAATCAAAATTAAGGATATTGTCTCATTAAAGATTTTAGCTTATTAATACAGACTAGCCAGATCTTAACACAAGTTTATTTAACTTAACGTAATTTAAAACACTTTAACAAAGTGTTTTAACACTTTAACAAAGAACACTTTAACAAAGAACACTTTAACAAAGAAAGATTCTCTCATTGATTAATTAGTAAATTTGAAAAGTCGGAAGAGCCTGGTAATAACATAACAATAATAATCATAATCATTGTCATTATCATTGTCATGTTTCAGTTTATTTTGTGCTATGTTCATGCAAATACAAAATTTCTAAGTAAGTTTTAAACATTTTTGTTAGATATTTGTAAGGAAGAAAAATTTAACTACGAACATAAAATCTACCCAGAAGATGATTTCTAACATAAATCACCTGTTTCTCATCACACAATCAAAAGAGCTAAGATTATGACAGGAAACTGATTAAAATGCATTAAGTACCACAACATCTTATAACCATGCTAAATCTAACAACCAAGTTCAAAGGTCCTTGTTTTTATTTTATAAAGAAAAACTTGAAGTATATATTTGGGGAATTATATTTATCACATTCAAGTTCTACATAGAAATATTAAATTCTATTGCATTGTATAAGACCAAATATTATCGATAACCTCTATGGTAAGGAACTGAAATTCTATCAAAGCTGAAAATTTCTCTATTAAATATAAATCCAAACTTTTTCACAGGTTTCTCATATATCTTAAGATATCTGACACATAAAATCATAAAAATAAATAAATACAAGGTGAATCAACAATTATAATTAACTTACTTGCCACTGAAAAGTTGTTGAGGGGATAAGGTAAATCCACATCTTGAGGTTTCTCTTTATATCCTATGAATGAGCCATCTGTCTTCAAAAGGAAATATCTTGGCCTCCAGTTTTTTATATATTCTCCTACATGAGGAAAGCACGCATGTTAATGCTGAAAAAAATGAACAGCAGCTTTTATGCAAAAAATAAATTATGGTACAATATATGTCCTACAACATTGGCCTCCAAAAATTTAGTTACGCAATTTTCTTTTAACTTAGCTTACAAAAGAAAATACATAAGCCTACAATTAAGATTCAATAAAAACCCAAACATGCTTTGTTTTTAATGATTTCACACTTTGATAATTCATTTGCACCATTATTCCTTCAGAGAATCATCTGAGTACACATTTTGTTCAGTTTTTCATTTTATCAGATGGTTGTCAGAGCATATTTTCAGCTGCTTTACAAAGCCTTGGTAAATCATCCACACAATATCAATGAATTTCCATTAAAAACACTTATCATAAGAGGGGCAAGAAATAGATGTTTCTCTTCCACTAATTGTGCCTTTTTTTCAAAAAAGAAAGAAAGAAGTCTATTTTCATTAATAAATCTAGACTATAACTTGTTTAAGCAACATTTTATTGTTCTTCATAGAAAAATAACCTTTTTGCAATGCTGTACTTAAGAAAACGAAAGCACATGGGTTAACAGGGCTTTAAACGATATGCAAACACACACACAAACATAATAACTATTAATATATGGTACAGTGTCAAGTACATAATAGTCAATAAATGTATACTTTATTAGAACTTAATATAAGATACCACCTAGCCACCAAAATACACATTTTTAGCAACCACATTACCATTTGCTTACCTACTAAAGGACAACTTCTAATTTTAAGCAACAGAGGTGCTCCATGATGCTACAAGAGCTAGAAGGCTATCTGGTATTGATTCAGTTCTCTACTGGTTATTTCTACCTGCTGATTAAATCTCAAATGCTCAGGCAAAGAATTACAAAAATATTGAAAACAGTTCAATTTTCCCTATAAATCAGCTTCTTCCTGTGACCCAAACTCAAACCCAACATCTGACGGCTCCCCTCATCACAGGTCAATACTGCCATCAAAAGTCTCTCTGATTGAGCCCAATCTAATTGAACCCTTATTATATTATATCTACCCTTCTGTTAAAACTGTTTTTCCCCACTCCACTCATTCCCCACTTCCATCCTAATGTATCTATCACCTCCAGATTAATCTTGTGTGTACCACTTTATCACTTTTCTGCTCAAAATATCCTGTGACTCCTTACTACTTACTGTAAAGTACAGTCTCTTACCATAAAGTGTAATCCAAATATTTTACTATAAAAGGCACTCTCACCCCAACATGTATTTCAGATGTGGAATCATTCCTCTCAATCAGCAATTCTTAAACTTCTTATCTTAGAACCTCTTTATACCCTTAAATATTACTTACAGCACCAACAAATTTTGTAGATTTTTATCTATGTTTACTGTATTTGAAACTGAAAATAGATTTTATAAATTTTTACTTCATTTGAAAATAAATTTATTACATATAACAAATAATACATTTTTATAAAAAATAACTATTTTCTTAAAAAAAAAAAAAAGAAAGAAAGAAAAACGCAAAGACTGGCACTGCTTTCCATTTTTACAAATCTATTTAATGTCTGGCTTAATAGAAGACAGCTGAATTTTCTTAACTGTTCCTGCCTTCAAACTGTTGCAGTATGTTGTTTTGGTTTAAATTTAGGGGGAAAAATCTGGTTCAAACAGATATGAAGCTGAAAAAGGGAAAAATATTCAGATAGTTATGGATATCATTCTTTGATACTACACCAGAATTCAACAAGGGATAATTTCTAAAAGGTTAGTTGCAACGTAGAATTTGAAATTTTATCAATGAACTTTCTGTACTGTTATGTGAAAATCCATTGATCTATATTGGACTTTGAATGAATCTTTAACACTGTATATAATTTTATAACATTATGCATTGGTCACATAGAAAACACTGGCTTATCGTGCTATGCTGATCTTCCTAATGTTGACACATTTCATTATACAATCACATTTGTTATCAATACCAGTCTCACGAAAAAAGTAAACATTGGAAAGCTGACAAGCTCATGACAACAGATCTGTTTTCCCAAATTTAATCTTTGCTTAAAAGCTCAATTTCCATCAGTGACAGCATATACTGTGAGTTGTTTTCCTTGCAGTGATAATTCTCTACATGCCCAAGCTGGTACCTACCACTTAATGCTCACTCATGATTTATTAAACAAATGAATAAATAGAGGATATGTAGATCAGTGTCTTCCACATAAGTATGTAAGGGCAAAAATTTAAAGAAAAAAGAAAAAAAAGTGATGCCCCTCTTCACTTCCTTTTACTGAAAAAATACGGCCGTAATATTAATAAGCACATGACTTAATAAGCCAAATTTATAAAACTAGAATGCCTAATACACAATTACCATGTTGAAAAATAAAATAATTCCTAATTGCTCTTATTTTTCCATTTCATTTATTCCTATATAAAATTCAAAATCATTAGGTATTAATTCTCCAATTAATGACATATTTAGACTTCAAATGTTGTACAGTAATAAGAGATTTATACTGGTACAATATGCTTTAACTCTGTCAAGGTAAATAACAATAGTTTAATAATTATACCAAAGATAAAATGAATCAAATCCATTTGAAAAATATAAAAGAAAACACAGAGTAATACCATGTATTCTTATTTTAAAATAGTACTGAACACACTTATTCAAGAAACGTAAAATTAAAAGAAATCAAATTTTCAATTCTAAGCATAATTTTCCTCTATGTACATCCTCAGATGAAAAACACAAAAACATCATTATATCAATCTTATATCTTTTTTATTAAGCCAATTTTTTAATTTTTAAAATATTTTCTGTGATCTATAGCAGGACTTCTGGTTGCCAAAAAGCTATTTAAAAATAAATGTATTATGCATCCTTTAAACATAATACAGTATGCCAAGAGAGTGATATACTCACTCACATAGAAAAAAAATTTAAAGGTAAAAATTTTCCTTCTTGCTTAAAAAAAGTATTATTTCTCACAAACTTTCAAATAATTTTAAATTGAGTCAGTTAATCAACAATTATACTGTCATACTAAGCCAGAAGCAGATCTCAAACTTTCAATGAAGACTCCTGAATCTATTTTCTTGTCATTTTTCATCTATAATATGAATGAACTTTCTGAGAAGATGCTTAGAATGCATTCATTATTAATTTGTTACAGAGGCTGGACCATAAAAAAAAAAAAAAGACAACTTAATAGAGCTTAATTCAAGTATTATACCAGGTTTCAGGTGCCTAACTGTTCAAAAAGGAACTGAACACTTTCGTCTCTAGCTCAGAAGTTGAGGCAGTGAGAGTTCAGATGAGGCACGTGTTGTCAGGATGTTCTAAAATATGGACAGAAAGTCCTAGCTTTTATGAGGCTAAGTACCCAGAACAAAGTACCCTCCCTGCCACCAATCCTTTTAAGACGGACTGCTAAAAGTCAATCTTATATTTTAAACACAGAATTTGCATCTAAGTTTACACATGATGCATTAAACCCAAATTGCATTGTACTTTTATGTTTATGGTCCATAGGTTTCAACTAATTTAAAACACAACCTGGTTATATGGAAAGTCTTGCCAAAAAAGAAGGATTTATGATGTGCCAAGTATCCCAAAGAGATTGTTCTATCGACACCCAATATACATCTAAATAGTAATGGATAGTCAAGATAAACCTTCAGCATGCACTCCAGTCACAACTGGTTAAGACTTTCAACCCAACCTCTTCTACTTTATATATATATATGTATCTTAATGGGTGCTTCCACTTCCTTCTCACAGTCTTTGGCTGGAAGCTATATCTATGTTGAAGTATGCTGTTATCAATACCAAAACAAATACGTTTCCCAACAAGGATTCTGGTATACTGGCTTCTGGTAGTGAGCTGAATGGTGGACCATTGGTTGATGTATATACCCTAAACCCAGGACCTGTGAATATTACCTTATGGTAAAAAAAAGAATGAATATTACCTTATATGGCAACACACGTGATTAACGATTAAGGATTCTGAGAAGAGGGGCTTCCCCTGGAGAATTACCTGGGTAGGCCCTAAATCCAATTACAAACGTCCTTTTAAGAGTAAATTGAACACACAGAGAAAATGAAGGGGGAATGTGGCCACAGAAGCAAAAATCGGAACTATGGGCCAAAAGCCAAGGAGCACCTGGAGCCACCGGAAGCAAGAAGAGAAGACGAGTGGGTTCTCCCCTGGAGGCTTCTCAGGGAGTGTAAACCTGCTGACACCTTGATTTGTAACTTCCGGCCTCCAGAATTGTGGCAGAATAAATTTCTGTTGTTTTATGCCATGTACTTTTTATTAATTTGTGACAGCAGTCCTAGGAAATACAGCTCCTAAAACTATGACCAATGGCTTTCTAACAGAGCCAAAAACTACTACTTATTCATCGAGTTCTTGGCATAGGACATGTACAGATTCACAGTTAGTACCTTCTGAATGCAAAGAGGAAAATCCACATCACTATTGTAAATGGTACAGAATCCTATTTGTGAATTATGAGGGCGGAAGAAACTGTTTGCTAGAATTCATGATTTTACTTAGTCCTAATTAACTTCAGATTCTGGACCTTTGCCACCTTTCTTACTTCACTTAATAACATATTTCCTGTAGTTTGTTGAAACAAACGATCTCAATGGTTTTGAGTAAAATTTGGCCACAGAAAACATCCTGAATTTGCACAGCTGAGTAAAAATACTGCATTATTTTGGAACTCAGGCTTAGTCTTTTTTTTTTTTAGACAGAGTCTTGCTCTGTCACCAGGCTGGAGTGCAGTGGTGCGATCTTGGATCACTGCAACCTCTGCCTCCCAAGTTCAAGCGATTCTCCTGCCTCAGCCTCCCAAGTAGCTGGGATTACAGGTGCACACCACCACAACCACCCATTTTTTGTATTTTTAGTAGAGACGAGGTTTCACCATGTTGGCCCGGATGGTCTCGATCGCTTGACCTCATGATCCACCCGCCTCAGCATCCCAAAGTGGTGGCGTGAGTCACTGCGCCTGGCCAGGCTTAGTCTTTAATAACAACCTGACATGGGACCTAGTATGAGTTTAGATTCATGCTCACTTTCCACCTAAAAGATCTGAATAGGATATTCAAATAGATCGTCTTTATCATGGATTATAAACATTCAAACCAGAGCTCACCAATAAAGTTTACAGTGTTCACTTCCTACCATTCACCTGATAACAAAAAACTGTATTTTTACTTAATAATCTTCAACCTAAATTAGTCCATATATAAAGATTTTATTTCATTGTTCATCAACACTCTACTGAGAATCACATTTTGATTTTTTAAAAGCTGAAGTCTTAAGTGCCAAAGCAGAAGCCACAAGTGTATGTCTCTGGACTAAACAGTGATTGATTAAAATGTGCAAATAGTCTTTCATCTAGACTGACTAAGGAATATCTAGATTTGTTCAGACATGCGAATGGAAAGACTCTCAGAAATAATTCAGACTGGTGACCTCACAAACAGATCATGTTGATGAATATTTGATTTCATTTTAAGGCTACATTGTGTTCCAGAACCTAGTTCTAATTCTAACTTCATGAAAGGTAGAAAGATGTGAGGTGAGCTGGGTACTGGTTGAGAATACTGAAGAAATACTCATCTCTACCTTCAACTGTCATGGACTATGCTGAAAACACAATCAGGTAGATTCACTGAGATGTAATTAAACAAATATAGGTACAATCCAATTGAAAAGAAATCTATAAAACCATAGCACTGTTTTTCACAAATCCCATAAAATTCATTTGAAATTCATTTAGTCCATTTAGAATTCAACTAGAAACAACACAATCACCATTTTAAAAATATGCTTCTTATCTAAGATAAAATGCAAAAAAAAAAAATCAAGACCCTAATTACCAAGAGTTGTTTAGCAAACAAAAATTCTAATTTTCCGATACAGGTGCTAGCTTTTTAAGATACCACTCATACTTGTTGTAACAGGATTCAAAGCTAATCACTGCATAAGGAAGACGGTGGGAGCATCCTCACATGTATGTCAGAAATAGATGTTACTGTTTTACCATAAAGCTAAAACAAGTATAAGCTTAGCTTTCCTCAGAATGCTGTATTTTAAATATTTAATTTTCATGTTTAATCACAATCAAAGTCACAAACAAAGTTTTTACCATGTATGATTATTTGTCCTTATACATCTCTGAGGAAAAAAAAATGTATAGTTTTACCATGTATGATTATTTGTCCTTATCCATCTCTGAGGAAAAAAATGTATAGATTACATCTATACTTAATGCCTATGTTAAGGAAAAAATAACCTCTTTCGCAATCTTTATTATTTACAGAGGGAGAGAGTCATAGAATTTATGCCAAAAAAAAAAAAAAAAAAAAGAAGTTGGCCATACTGTCAATGTGAAAAGCATGTGGTCACATTTTCAGAACAAAATAAATTTTAATTTAAACAAATGCTATGTTGTGTAACAAAAGGCACAACAAATTGTCGTGATCAATATGAGGTCAACAAACTTCTCAAATTACCCTTCAGTTTTTTTCCCACTCAAGCTCATCATTAAAATGCTCTAGGTAGAACAATGTAATGGTTAAGAGAAAGGATTCTGGAGTCACACAGCTTGGGTCTGAATCCTAATCATATCATTTATTAGATGCATGAACCTAACCTCTCCACATCTCAGTGTCCTCATCTGAAAAAACAGAAATCATAGTTTTTATCCACCGAAAGGGTTTTTGTAAGGACATAATGTAAAAGCCCTTAGAACATTACCTGGCATATTTGAAGTATTTGATTTGTTTGTTATCAAATGATACTAACACCACTTATAATGTAATTTATAATCAATCTACAAACCACACATTAAATTCTCTACTAATCATGACTGCACTTATTCAGAAGTATTTACATAAATGAGGCAACAATTAATTTTTTAAAAAGTCTCTTTGGCTAGTGTCAGATATATAAAACATGTATCTTATGTAAAGAAATGAAGAGGTTCTCCAACATCTAAACACAGTATTAACTTGACTAATACTTTTACTTCTTTTGGATATCAGAGGGGTAAACTAGTCTTCTAAAGAAAAGAGCAAAAGTCAGATTCTTCTGAATTTTTATAAATGATACACACACATGTACAATACCATAAAAATATAAACATTTTATGATTTTCAAAGAGCAGCTTTAAATCAAAAAAAGGCAGTTTTCAGTAAAAATAAATGTACATGCTTTAAGAAACTATCTTTGGCAATATTCCTTAAATAAAAGTCTTCATAAGTCAATTTTTACCTAAGACAAAAACAGATATGTTAATTTCAGCATAAAATCTATTTAATTTCATAATTCACAATGTAGTAAATATTTAGTTGCTTGTTGACAGACACCAAATTTTCACATATGAACTACCTAAAAGAATATGGCAAAATCTTTTCTACTAATGAATTTCATAATATTAGCACAAAAAATACTATCTAGTCCATAATTATGCGATATATCTTATCAGTAATCAATTATAGTTACTGAAGAAATGCATGATGATAAATATAAAACATTTGCAGTCTTTAAAATTACCAACTACAGTTTTATACAGAGGAGTACAATTAGCTCTAAGTGGAAGCCTATTCATGTCTCTTGGGGAGTCAAAGAAATGTGCTTCTCACTCAACTTATCATAACCTTATTTTATTGACATCTTAAAAATAATCATGGGCCAGGCGTAGTTGCTCACTCCTGTAATCCCAGCACTTTGGGAGGCTGAGGCAGGCAGATCACTTGAGGCCAGTAGTTAGAGACCAACCTGGCCAACATGGCAAGACCATCTCTACTAAAAATATAAAAATTTGCCGGGCGTGATGGCAAGCGCTTATAATCCCAGCTACTCGGGAGGCTGAGGCAGGAGAATCGCTTGAACCCAGGAAGCAGAGGTTGCAGTGAGCCAAGATCACGCCACTGCACTCCAACCTCACTAACACAGTGAGACTCTGCAAAAAAAAAAAAAAAAAAAAAAATCCTGAGGAATTTTGTTTCTATTATCTACATTGCCATCAACTAGTGTAAGTTTTCAACTGCACAG
Source organism: Papio anubis (assembly GCF_008728515.1). Lineage (NCBI taxonomy): Eukaryota > Metazoa > Chordata > Mammalia > Primates > Cercopithecidae > Papio > Papio anubis. Next base: position 213,154,220 of record NC_044976.1, read on the forward strand.
GGACAATATGAAATGTAACTTTTTAAATAAAAGTGGGTCAGGCACGGTGGCTCACGCCTGTAATCCCAGTACTTTGCGAGGCCGAGGCAGGTGGATCACCTGAGGTAGGGAGTTCGAGACCAGCCTGGCCAACCTGGGGAAACCCTATCTCTACTAAAAATACAAATATCAGCTGGGCGTAGTCACCGGTGCCTGTAATCCCAGCTACTTGGGAGGCTGAGTAATGAGAATCGCTTGAACCCAGGAGGCGGATGTTGTAGTGAGCCGAGATCACGCCACTGCACTCCTGCCTGGGAGACAAGAGAGAGACTCCGTCTCATAAAAAATAAAAATAAATAAATAAAGTGATTTTGCATATTATAGGTACTTATTCAATATATATTGATTAGCTTTTCCAACTCCTGCAAACCTGAATTTTTAGGTTATCATTTATCTTTTACTGAGTCTTGAAACACGTTCTTTCCTTGCCCTCAGGCAACTTAGAGTGTTAAATTCTATTCTGATGTCTACACAATGTCTTCGACCGCTTGTCATCAAGCAGCTTTGGGTGTGTGTTGATGCTCTGTGAAAACTGAGCAGTGTCTAAGCATTATGAACCCCTGCCCAGCTCGCTCATTTTAAGGTGCTGCTGCTCAAGAGCACCTAGATCAAAAAAGCCACTTTAAACATCTTCACTTAGATTTAAGGAAAACAGGCGAATAGTTATTCAATCAAAAACACTCAGTGAGTGTCAAAATATATACAAGCACTAAGAAGGCAGCAATAAACGATACAAGCATAGTCCCAGCCCTGGTGGAGCTTAAGTCTAGAAGGCAGCTGTGAGAGGTGGAGAAGAAAAGGGGATGAGTTGACTAATTAAAATTTTAAGTGAAAATTTATCCCATTTCTTTAACCATTCTTAGTGATCCGTAATGTCATACTAGGGGATGGCAACAGCCCCTATTCCTTGGCATTTCTAAATAGCATCTCAGGTGGATTCAGAAAAAGGTAGTCGATGATATTTGTTGGTTTGACATATAACTATGGGGAAAGGATTGGGAAGAATATGGGCGTAGGTTTCTTCAATTTGCTGCTATGTTGATTCCAAGATGAGGCACTGCACCCATTCCTCCTTGAAGCCTCATGGTAACACAAGCAAAAGCATGGTAATAGGTTTATGATGCTTTCATCTAGAATAATAAATAACACATCTTTACGTTTCAGGTTTTAAGATATTGCCCATTCTTGTCTTTCTCACTGATTTCTGCATAATACTGATTAATAAGGTCAGATTTTTAAACACCTGAATTTCTCTTTATGGTTATTTCACCCAGGTGAAATCTGGGTCATTGAGATGTTTGTCTGCTCTTGGACTGGTCAATGTTGCCACTGCAACTGGCCACATGGAAGGTGTTTACAATTTTTGTGATTTTGTGTTGTGCTTCCAAGATGCCTTAAAGGCTTTCCAGATGTACCCACATTCCTCTGCTTTGCCACATATGTTCCTTCATGATTATTTTGAAAAGTATATTATAGTCAAGAAATTCTTATTCTAATGCATAATGCATGAACCTGCCATTTTTACATTAAGTATAGTTTTCACTTGATCTTAGCCAAAAGTCCAAGAAGCAATATTATAAAGTATAGTTTTCATATCTGCTTCCTAAAGAAAGCTGGTGCCCATGTTTTGCTTTGAAGCTGATGAGATGATGGGAAAAATACCTATGCATTGCATACCAACCAAAAGATGTTAGAATGCCAACTTCTCTAAGATCTCAGTATGGCTGGTTTGTTAGTACTTTTAACTGCTTTACAATTTTCTTTTGTTTTCCAGAAAACTGCATCGTTACCATCTACCCTTAAGTATTCTGGTATTTGTTTCATGATATCCAGTAAATTGGTTAATCAAATCCTTGTTCCAGTTGTTTTTAGGAAACATTACCTTTTTAACCAAAGTGATGCTTTTAAATTATTCTCTTAAACACAGTAACATCTTAGTAGAGTTATAGTACCCAGTTTTACTCTAAGAGAAAAGCAAGGTGAGTAAGGAAGGCACAGGGGCGTTGGGTGGAGACACAGAGAACAAAGCATGCCCACGGACTAGCCAACAGAAAGCATCCCGGCAATTTAATGAAGAATAAACCGTGACTGTAGTTTATCCAGCAGTAGATATGTTGTGGAGAATTACTCAATCTGTACTCAGCTTCCTGCTGGGTTAAATGTGAGCTAAATTATTATTTTGCTTACATTTACACCCTTGTAGGTTGTGAAAGCAGAGCTTTCTTTTTAAAAAATCTGTTTTCTGCATTATAGCAAAGTTTCCAGTTCCACACACCGGATTTAACACAAAGTCATTCTTACACTATTTTCAAAAAGTATAGTCACAGAATTTTAAACTATTATAAATATAGACCAATTTAAAAAGATAATTTCATCAGAAACTTTAAAACTTCCTTATTGTAAATATTTCCCATTTTACCACCTTATACTATCTAAATATAATATCATACATGGTATATACACTGCAGTAAATAACCTTAGTGAATACCAAATGTGGAAGCAGTGAGTCCATAACGCAAGCAACTACCACAGAGGTGGGCAATAACCATTAATTCAATGACTAAATAAACCTACCATCATTTGAAATAAAGACTATACTCCTGTCAGAAAAGCTCTCTCAAACAGAGAAGTCTCTCTATAACACAACCTCGTATGGCTCAATCCACTCTTCTGTTAGAACACACCTGATGGATATGACAAGTAACAATAATGGTGCCTCACTACAGCAGTAACTGGGAGTTTGCAGAGAAGGCAGGCTATAGTGCTTGCATATCAGGAGGTGGCCTGTGCCATCTGAAAAAACTCTCAGGTGGTTCAACCCACCCATCCCACTCCTATACTAACATCAATGCTCTACAGAATAAAAACTAATAGGATTTTATCTTAGACTCTTACCAATGAGTTTTTCCTCTACTAAAAGTCTAGTAGTATGGACCCTAAAATGACATTGCATCAAACCGAGAGCTTCACTATTCTGAGGATGAATCCATGCCCTTCAAAACTCCTCTCTTCCCTCCTTTGTTTTCCTTAGACAATGTACTGATTGAGACTTGTGCCATAGCATGTTAAGTGGTGAAAGGAAGAAGTGGTAAGAACAAGGAAGAAAAGGAAATGAATGTCCTCAGTCAGGCACTGTGTTCAGGCTTCACTTACAGAGCCCTCTTCACAGCAACACTGAGAGACTGGTGCTGCAGTACTCTCACTTTTCACAGTTAGCCGTGCTGAGGCTCTGAGACACTGGCACAAGCTAGTAAAGGACAGAGTTAAGATTCCAACAGTGGTTGGGAGTGCACACTCTCAAGCCAGACTGCCTAGGTGCAAATGCCAGTTCTGTCACTCACTAGTTGTGTGAGTGAGAGACAGTGAATGCCGTTTAACCTCTCTGGGTCTCAGCTTCCTCTTCTGGAAAATGGGGACAATAATAATGGAGAAATAAAGTTTGTAAAGCATGTAGAACAACATCTGGCTCACAGCAAGCATTATGTAAGCATTTAACTGAATAAAACATCTCAGAGTGAGGCTAAGGAAACCAATCAAAGAAGAAAGGAGATTTAGTGAGTACGTAATATGCACAATATGTAAGACTACACAAAAGTAACTAGAGTGTTTAAAATAAAACGGAATTTATTTAATTTGTCTAGACTATCACTATTGCACATTAGCTGAGCAAAGGAGGTATTGATTTTTTGTGGATAAAATTTATATTTTTGTTATTCACTTTGCTTATGTCCTGTCCTCATCCCTCATTATTACTAAGAATAATGAACTGAGTGTCACTTATGTTTAACTAATTGAAATATCTAGTGAAAAACTGACAATACAACTGTCACAGAAATCATCTTTCTTAATTCAATAACAAGTAACCATAGGGCAAACAAATCAAAAGCCTTCTACTGAATTTACTACTAAACGTTTCAATGTTTCTTTCAAATTATAAGAAAGTTACTCCATACAGAAAGAAAAAAGGACACACCTCATTACTCCGTTTTTTTTTTTTTTTTTTAATTTTAGATTTAGAAGGTACGTGTGCAGGTTTGTTACATGGATATACAGCATGATGCTGAACACCTCATTATTTTGACATCAGGCCTTCCCCACTCTTCCTTTCTTATTACAAAAATTAATCATCATTTAATCCCCAATACTCTGAATTCAAAGAAGTGTCAAGCCACACATCAATATTAGGCCTTTACCTCTATTTTAAAAACGTATGCTTTTATAAGTGCACAGGAATAACAGTATATTTCAACTTCTAGTATATTTATATACAGCCATTGCATACACAGCAAAGTAAATTACTCTTGATTCATATTATATTTGAAAGATGCGATTATGCTTAAGTTTTTAAAACTGAAGAAATCTATGCTTCCATTTTAATGAATACTGCTCTATATTCAAAAGTGTGGTTTCAAATAATTTTGAATACTAGAATACCTGCTATCAAAGACAGAAAAAGTAAAACACACTCGCCAAGTAAAATCATCTTAACTTTTCTAGGTAATTTTCTTATACTCTCTTTGAACCCACCTAATTTGACAATTTGTGGCCAGTCATGTTAACATTTTCTTAGAATAGAACTGAATGTGTTTAAATGATATCGTCAAATTGAAGGGCATGGATATATCTAACATTTTAAAAGTACAGAACAAACCAAAGAAATGCAACCACAAATCAAACACTATTCAATTACTCAAATAAATAATTTTGAGCACTCCCCAAAGAAAGCTTATAGATAATATCAATAGAAAAGCTACTTCTCAATGTTAAAAATGAATTTACTTACCTTGGCCCTCTGAGGGCAGTATTACCTAACACATAGACAGAAATTTCAGAAAACAATCTTTACCTATCATTCTAATAAAAACAAAATTTTTAAAATGAAATGGGCATATTTGCTCATTATACATACATATTTCTTTCCTCATCATTATCTGTACCTCAATAAGCATAATAATGCTGTTTTCAAATGTTTCCAGTGACTCTGAAAGGAAAGATTTTCTTGAAACCAAGGCATCAGGAAGGAAAATGCATGGAAGCATCAGTATCATTGAAGTCATCCAAAATACAATAAAATTTAAAAGTATGTAAGAATTTTACATTGCATAAATATTCTAAGTTCCTATTTTGCTCTCTGTAGAATAGTTTGTTTTTAAAAACTGCAGGACATCAAAATATACAATCTTTCAGTAATGACAAAGTAATTTGAGGAGAATAACAATTTAGTTCCAAAGTGTCTTATTAAAAGCAGTCAATACCAATACACTCGTTTGTTACAAATCACTCATTTATTAATGAAATATAATGCAAACGACAAATTGTGGAGTTGAAGCACCCACTGAGTTTTCATAACTGATTCTTACACTAAGAATCTTTATGTAGCATAAGAATTATCCATTCTAGAATCTAAATCAATCAACGTACACTGGGTGTTTTATTCCTTTTGTTATTTCACAGAAAGGAAAAGTTTTCTAGCATTCACTTATCAAAGTTTTTTTCTGATATACAAAACACTGAGTAACTAACCCTATATAATCCAGTGGCATGATAGACCTTCAGTTTAAGAATATAGAAAGTGCTAATTTTCATGTCAGAGTTTTACATATAAGTTAATTAGTAAGTATCCAACTTTCCAGGTTCCACCACTTCTCCCACATAGAAAAAGAAAAAAACAAAACCTAGCATTAAAAGAAAAAAAAAAAAGAGCCTCTATTGAAGGAAGACAGAAATTATTACAAGCAGGTAAACAGCAAATTTACTTTCAAACAGCAAGATCTCACATGGATGACACTGATTGCCATTTAGTAAAAATGTGTTTTTTTAGGTTTTGTATTTACTTTTTCAAAAAAGTCCTTGCTTCTATAATTTAAAGTATAGTTCTCCACTCAGGAACTATGCCATTATCTAGCAAAACTTTGAGTAAATTAGATTTTTTAAATTTGAACTACTAGAATTAAACAGTTTTATTCTTTTTAAAGTATATATTATGGATATTTTAAGATCAAAACAATCTAAATTAAATTTCATATCCTTTTTTACTAAAACAAAAGGTAAAAGGAACTAGCTTAACAGTTGAAAATACTACAAATTCAGGGAAGGGAAAGAAGGTCATTTGATAAAATTCTTTTCTATAATAAATATATATACTTACGTTTAAATATCTCTTCAAAAAGATGCCAGGAAACAACAGCTGCTGTTCTATGCGTTCTTGCTTAAAAGTATAAAATTACGAACTTTGATGTGTTCCAGTCTCAAGCAAATAAATAAATTGCTTGGCCAAAAAAACAGACAAATTTCACGATTTATGCTTTTCCTGCCTTTGTATCTTAATCATCTTCTGTTCTAAAAAGCGCTATCATGTTTACTCACATCTTTAATCAGACTTTTTTGAACTAACACACATTAAAAAATTTAAGCCAAAACATTTAGCAAGATGCCTCAAAGAATATGTCAGACAGTGAAATACTCTGTTTTCAACATACTGGCCAATATTTTTAAAAATTACTATTCATGCAGTATTTTGACGAGCCACAATTCAAATATACATTAAAGCTAGAAGTTTCTGAAGTTTTCTGAATTATCCTGAAGACATACCAAGTACGGTTCACTTATTTGTGAAAATGTTCTCACAGTTTCATCCTCATTTATGATACATTTCATAGGCTATGGATATTTCCACTTCTTGGCTACTGTAAGTTTTTTTAAAATAAAAAACAACAAAAATTATTTGTTTATAAATTTAGACTGTAACACTTAACTATCTGTCTAGAAATATTGGCATCCATCACCATGTGCCATTAAACATTAAAATATCCTTATATGAAGCTACTAGCACTCCATTCAAAAGTGAGGGTTATTTTTCTAGTATAATCAATTTATTCTTTTAAATCAAAATAGAAGTTCTTAGTCACTATACCCAGTCCTATGAATGACTCTTAAATACTAAATTAGGTAGCTCTTCCAGGTACAACATCCCTTGACTCATCATCCAGAATTATTGAGTAATATTTGCTAGCGTGAATGCCGGATGAAAACAACAATTCGAAAAGAAAAATGTGAAGAACCACCACCTACATCTGTATGGGAATTAATCATACTGACTTCCTCATGTCGACCAAAGCCATATCCTCTTTACTTCTCTAAGAAAACACTTTTGCTTATCTCAGCACTTTCATCCCTATGTGAGCTTGATTAGTTTCTTCATCTGCAAAATAAAGAGTTGTGACAATCAAATAATGCTTTAAACCTCCATGAAGAGAAGAAATATTATTTTTAGCTATGTGTTCCAAAGTCTCGTTTTAAAGATAATAACCCAAATACAGCTTAAGCATTGTCTGTAGCAGAGAAAAATTCAGCTCCAAAATAAGTTGAGGTTACTTTTTTAAGTAGAAAAATAATTTTGTAGAATTAAAATGTGAAATCAGCTGGCCAGGCACAGTGGCTCATGCCTGTAATCCCAGCACTTTGGGAGGCCAAGGCGGGTGGATCACAAAGTCAGGAGTTACAGACAAGCCTGGCCAACAAAGCGAAACCTTGTCTCTACCAAAAATACAAAAATTAGCCAGGTGTGGTGGCACGTGCCTATAGTCCCAGCTACTCGGGAGGCTGAGGCAGGAGAATCGCTTGAACCCCTTGAACCCAGGAGGTGGAGGTTACAGTGAGCTGAGACCATGCCATAGCATTCCAGCCTGGGTGACAGAGTGAGACTCCATCTCAAAAACAAACAAACAAAAGAACAAAATATGAAATCATCATCACTAAGTAACCACTAATACCATACATCCAAAATACTTTTATCCAACTGTTTTCTTTTTTCTTTAATTTCCCTACATATTTATAAAACAATCATAAATCCCTAAATAAACATAAGGTTCCAAGAAACAACCTTCTATCTGTGACCATTCTCTCAAACAGCTCTACAGCTTGGTATTCTTATTCTATAACAGTCAAAGCATTACATAAATTCTCCAATTGTAATAGCTACAGAGCTCTAGACTTGCACATAACACCTAATAAAAATACTAACAGCTACTACTGAATTCATTCAAGACATTCTAAATATATTATCTCATTCTGTTTTCACAAGATCCTTGAATAGCACTTATTGTGTCCTTCTTTCAAAAGATGAAGAAATTCACATTTAAAGAGTTTAAGTGACTATGAGTAAATTCACTCATCTAAGTTAAGTGATATTTAAATCTGGTCTTTGTAACTTCAAAGACATTCTGCCTTTAATATTTCAATCACCTTAACATGTATACTTTCCTGTACTACTAAGATTTGGCAAATGGCTCTGAAAGAATTAGAAGTAACATATGATTAATAAAGCAGAGACCTGCAAGTTTGCTTGTGTATAGAAGTTGGTATACGCTTGCTTTTCCCAGTCACTCATTAATATCCTGACCACTGGCAAACCATACTCTCTCACTTTAATAACAAACACCTTCTACTTAAAAAATGGCATACTACTTGCCTCCAAACTTAGTAGGGATATTAGGATTGACTACGAAACTATAAATACATGGACATAATCCTACACACAAATATGGATATATTCATGGCCAGCTACATAAAAGAAATAAATACATGAGACAAAGGAGAGGTCAGGGTGGCTGATGATTTTCTATGCCTTTTCAGCAAACACGGATTAGTCACTTGAGTACAAACTGACGGTGAGAGAGAAAGTTTTTCTAGATAGACCTGACCTCTATTTCTTTATGAAAAGTAGAAAATAACAGATAACCTTCCTTTCATCCCTTCAGAGAGACATTACTCTGGACACAAAGCTCCGTCAGTACATTGGCCTTTCAACCACGCTTTAGGCAATTTCTGCTTGATAATTATGCAACAGAACCTTAAATGTTTTAAGAAGGCATGAGTTCCAAAAGTCAAAATAAGCACTTTTTAATTCTCCACACACATTGTTTTTGAAATATAAGTCCACATTGGGCAGAAAAAAGAAAAAAGGAGAAAAGTCAAGAGTTTCTCTTTTTTGTTTTCTAGTTATTCTATTCATATTGATTGGTTTTGAAATGTTACAAAAATTTTTGTGTTCTAGAAAATAAGTAATGTGGAAGTTTTACCTAAGGTTACTGTTTCTTCTCAATTATTTAAGGTGAAAGTAATAAACCAGACATTTAAGTAAACATACTCACTTCCATCTAAATATAAATGTTATCATAGCATTTGAAAACATTCCAGATATATCAAATCTCTAACACCTAATGACAAGAATGTATCAGAAGGAAATATACAACCAACTCATTAATGCTTGATAAAAATGCACGCTTGCCATTTATAGAATCCATGACAACCATGAGAAAGAGTATGTACTGATCAAAAAGGCCAGGTTACTATATAACTTTGTTTCACAACTAAGGACATTTAAGTTCAAAGTATTATGGAATTACTTACAAAATAAACTGGGTACTCTCTACCTCACCCCTAGTGGTAGGCTATAAAACAAATCGATTCACTTTAAAATAGTTTATGTGCTGACTAGTGTTAAAACGTTCATGTATGCATTAAGATCATACCAAATCACCTGACTGATTTCTTAATCAAAAGCTCCTCTTGTCAGCAGTTCACACCTAACATTAGCCAAATAGGTTATCTACCATCAACACGGAGAAATAAGAAAGTTTGTACTGCCATTTAAAGAAGTTGCTTTCTAAAACTAGACATGAATAAGGGAGAGAAGAGGAAGTATTAAACCCCTAAACTAATTAACAAAATAAGGGAGGGGGGATGCAGGAAAACAATGATAATTAGTATGTACCCCTGGTTAACCAAATCCACACATACATTCATTCTGTATATGCACAAACATCAGCAGCATCATAAACCGTCTCAAGTTCTAGCCATTATTCAGTTCGACATCTGCACATGTTTATGCGTCTCTCCAAACAACCTCTTGAACACCCTGCTGGAGCTGTCATTTTTTTTTTCTCCCTATCTGGCAGATGGCAAGTCAACAATCGGCATCAACAGCAGCCGAATATCTCCCCCTCCATCCTACCCCCCTAAACAGACACAATAATAACTTCTTTGTGCTTCCCCACAATGCAGCTGCTTAAACCATTTCGCTACAAGGCTGCTTTGCCTTAATAAAAAAAAAAAAAAATCCCTTCTGTCAAGTCTAAAAAGCAGCATAATGTTAAGCAAGCTAAAGCCACAGCACAGCTGCAAACGGGCAGACACATTGACAGCTCCTCCCTTAACAAAGCCCTGTGAATTGAAGGGGGTTCATCTGAGGCTCACACAGTAATTAGTATAAAAAAGTCCGACAGCCTCTATTATGCTAAGGGAAAAAAAAAACTGGACAGAACTGGGCTGCTGTTTTGCGTCAAGAGTTCTGCTGCAGAGTAGATAAATCATGTTGGGTTTTTTCCTCTCTTTTTAAAGACAGTAATAAGGAGGATGAGAGAAGCTAATTTGAAAACTTGGACACAGTAATTGTACCATATGGTGAGCATTTATCCTTTCTGAAATGCACGCTAACAGTCACTTACATGCACACTGCTTTGTTTTACAGTTGTTATTCTCTCTACCATATTCATAAAATGGATTTGAATATGTGATACTCAAGAGAAGTTGTGTGTAATTAGCAACAGAACTGCCTAGGTTTAATTTATTGGCCTTGCACCGCAATCTAGTAAAATGCAAAACAAAATTAAACAATGTGTCCACTTTGTAAAAATATTTTTTATTTAACTCAACAAAAAACTAATGAACACAGGTTCACTGGAGTGTTTCTAAGTTAAGGTACAGTATATTTTGAAAATTCCAACAGAATAAACTATAGCTGTTGATAAGATTTCTACTGGCCAATTTCAAAGATTATGCCACCATAAGAATAATTTTTCAGAAAGACCACCTGGTTTAATTTCATATTTCACTGAAGCAGATGTAACTCTTCCTCATATATATCAGTAAACCTAGATGCAACAGAATTTCCTTGCATGTGTCCTAAAAATTTTAGGACAAGAAATTCTGTCATTTATTAAATAATTATTAAGTACTATGTGCCAAGCACCTATCTGGCACAGGGAGGAGAATATAGAACAGTTTTCACCTTTTTTAAAATCTAAACATAAATTGACTGATTTTGTCTACTTCAAAATTCTATAAAAATCTGTCTACTATTTGAAGAAAGACTTTAATAACACTAGTAGTATGCTGGTTATCATGACACAATATATATCAAAATGACATTTTTCTGAGAGAAAAGTCATATAGGGAACAAGATTAGTTTAATTAGAAGTAAATTCACTGTAATGACATCTGTGTGCCCCTTTTAGGCAAAATATTCTGTGTTTACTCAATATAAACTATGTTTTAAAACTGACATACTCAACTAGAACTCATATGAATCCTTTAAATTTCAAGTGGAGTAAAATCACTGGTCTGAATTTCTACAGCTTCCATGTGACCACAAGTATCCTTCTGATCAATATTTTGGGGACATGAAAAAGCAAAATATTTTAAGGTATTATTAGTTCAAGACAGAACTAAGCGTCCCTACTAAAGCTTGAAGTAATCTGTCTTTAGAAGAAAGACTGTGACTCCACTCAGGAAATTGGGCATAATTACATTAAGAAGGAATGGTTTCATCCAAAAAGTACCAGTAATAATTTTCTATAATAAATCTCCATTTTGGCTTAACAGAAATAAACTTTGTCACCCACTACTAGTATAGTGGCTTCCCTCTATGCTACTGGTATTGGGCCATATGACCAATTTACACCTTGGATAAAAATATTCACTTTTGTATACAGATTTACAGTTTACTAAATATTTTTAAATACTAACATGGGTCTTAAAAGTTCATTATACTGGGTTGACTTTGGTTTTGACATAGACAGATGTTTTGATTGAGAAATATGTGACCAACGACACAAGTCTGATTCTGCATACTTTGAATCCTACTGTATTAACAACGTCATGATACTATCTGGTGTTAAACAAAAAATGGGATCATTCTCTACAAAGTAGGGGGAGATCATTCTTTTTCTAAAAATTTTCAGAAAAACATTACATAATAACTCTTCTTGTTAAATGAGGGAAAGAAAAAAAGTATTTTTAGAAGAGAAAAATTTCATTATTTTGAAAACAGGTTCAAAGGTGTTACCAAATGACTTATCTTTTTATCACATATGAATAAAAAGTCATTCTTTGGCCTTTTGGCTAAGATCAAGTGTAAAAAGTCATTCTTAGTGGAGAAAACAAAAATTGTTTCCATTTAGGAAAATCAAGTTGAGGATATGTCTGTAAGCTGAATACTCCATTTAGTGATAATACTTAGGGTAAATGGGATGTGAATATAAGATCTGAAAATTTAACAGAATAATGATGACTTTGACTTCAGGAAAGGTGTTGTTACAGCATTTGATCAAAAGTTTTTCTTAGTTAAATCTGTCAACAAATTCTGAACTACCTGAAACCATTTTGATTATATCAATGACAATACTACAGAAAAATCTGTCTATAAGGAAAAAATTAAGACTTTTAAAAGCTTCTAATAAGGAATATTTGCCAAGAATACATGATTTTTAAGAAGAATCCTTCTTCATATAATCACAATTCTGATATCCTTTACCTAAGGGGGAATGGGGATAATTAAATTAGAACAAAGCTATAAGAAAATGTTCATAGATAAGAATTACAGAACCAAATGATCCTAGTGGGTCCGGTAAACATATTTTAATTAACCTACGTTGCATCTTTTAAGAGCTCATATGTGCCGCAAAAGTAACAAGTTGCTGTTTTCTTATTAAATGTGAATAGTTCCTCATAAGGTCTAGCAGGTACCAAATACAATTTAATTTATAATGCATGGGGTACTATTAAATACTTGCAAATATTAAGTCAAAGACTGACATACCACTAAGAAAATAATGCAGTGGTCTATTGATACACTAACAATGATGGCAAAACCTAATCCAAGACTTTGAGACGCAAAAAACCTAACATATGGATATGGACTTCCTCAGCAGAAATTCAAGTAATGCATAGTTTAAAACAAACTCTTCATGTCTATAATAAACACAAATCAAGCAATGAGAATACCTAACATAGAATTTTAAATTCAGAAAGACAAATTAAAAATGAATGATTACTTCATATTTTATAACGATGATGTGGAAAAAGGAACGAAAAAAGGAGAGGTCATGTCTAGAATAGCATTCAGAAGTAGGCCTCAGCCAAATATTTACCCCTGATTCTTGTCTTTAACCCTAGTGCTCTATTAGAGCTCTTTCAGTTACCAGGAACAAAGATCCACTGAAGCTAATACAAGAAAAAAGGGGTCATTCTAATAATGCTAACATTTCATCCAAAGAATATAGAGTAGCCCTTTTGCAAGTTAGATCTGGAAGGTGATTAAATCACTTTATTTTATCTTGTTCAGGGATTGTGTCAAGTCTGGTTTCTGTCTCTGATCTCTTTCCCATTCCCCTCCCAGGCCTGGATGGATCTCAGTCTGTCTGCTCCATCTTCCACACTCTACCCACCAGCTCCTTAGCTTACTCAGAAGTTTTGTTCCTTCATAAACTCAGCTTGCTGCTACCTCTTACAGGCAATGCTACCCATGACACATAATACATTAAAGAATGTGGTTTAGTGTTACTTTAGAAATGTTTAAGTAACTTCCATATAATTTCGATTTGTATTAAAGTCTTTTAGTTACTATTATTGTATACTAGGTAATAGAAATGTCTTCCCAAGAAGAGTCATGCCCAGTGGCTTTTAAATTGTGGGTCATGATTTTTAATTTTCAAGGACTAGGTAGTATCAAAAATACTGGAAGCACTGGCAGACTTCACCTAATAAATAGGCTGGGTTCCAATGGTCATTACTTTGTCAGAGATTTAAAATTCAGTTTATCATTTTAAAAAATTATTAATACAAATGGTAACTAGTTCCTACATGTCATTAGTTGAAAAAGCACTGTATATCTAAATACTACTTGATACTTTAATAATTTGCTTTCATTCTCCTTACTTCATATGAGTGAGATAAGTCAGACAGTAATATTACCATCAGTATTCTATGCTCAAGAGTTTCAAAGCTATAAGCACCTGATTAAAGAATGAGACATTGAGCATCCTATCATTGGATGGCCACAAATGAAAGATGTTATCAAAGAAATTTGAGTTTTGAGTTAAAGGTGTTATCAAATTGTCCCATAGGTTACTTTTGATACCAGGATTCTAGTATACTGGAGATTTTACAGATTAGGAAACCAAGATTTCAAGTTAAGAGATATGTTATGGAACCAGTTCTTTTGACTTCAAGTACAGCTAATTCCGATCATAAAACATACGTTCTACATTATACTTGTAAGAAATCCTGGAATCTAAAATCCCTTTTAACAGTACTTTTATTTTTAAAATAAATTATAAGTTAGAATCCAGTTATGCTGAATATGCAACATTTCTATGATTACACCTATTAAAGAGAGCTACATTCATTTTACATTGGATGCTATGCATAAGAAAACAGAGGACCTTTCCTCTTCAGTTAGAGGTAGCAATTGCTTCTAAAACACCACCCAAGGCTTAGTTGAGATGGTCTCTTACCACTTGTTTAGAATGGAATCTGATCTTTAGCCGAAGCGATTATGAACAGGAGGTAAGAAAATCCCCATGTCTTATAACCATTTCCAACATATACACAACTGGGGACATGGGTGTCCGTAAGTCAATGATTGTATGTATTCTCTGTATTGTTGTTTACATAGGAGATGAAAATTGGAAACATCAAGTGAGACATGTAGTGTATTTTTAATTTATAATTATTAAATCTTCACTTTAAAGCATTAAAAAAAAAAAAAAAAGCTATCTAAAGCCACAAACATTTTACCTATCTACTGCTTTGTTGTTTTTTTCAGACAGAGTCTCGCTCTGTCACCCAGGCTGGAGTGCAGTGGCATGATCTTGGCTCACTGCGATCTCTGCCTCCTGGATTGAAGTGATTCTCCTGCCTCAGCCTCCCAAGTAGCTGGGATTACAGGCGCCTGCCACCACACCTGACTAATTTTTTTTTTTTTTTGTATTTTTTTTTAGTAGAGACAGGGTTTCACCATGTTAGCCAGGATAGTCTCGATCTCCTGACCTCGTGATCTGCCTGCCTCAGCCTCCCAAAGTGCTGGGATTACAGGCATGAGCCACTGCGCCCAGCCTCAGCTTCAATTATGAAGAGTAAATGCTAGCAAAATGAATTGATGAAGTTTTTTCTTTTAAAATATTCTATCTAATATTTTGCATGTCCAAAACACTAGGTAAGTTCCACCTATATTTAGGTGTTGTGGAAGTCCAACAAACTGGATTTCATATACGCACAAAACAAGTCATAATCCAATTATTTTCATGGGATAAGTCATTCCCTAAGAGAATGACTCATTAGGGAAATTATTCAAGTAATGAATCTAACTACCAGCAAAGAAGATATATAGGTATGCAGTAGTATTCATTTAAACATTCCACCTTTTTCTGAGTATCACGTATGCCAAGACAGTCACTGCAAAAACATTTGCAAGCTGCATGTGGAATGTGGCAAAATTCCTTTTCAAAAAAACCAACAGTGTTTAAATCCTATCCAACTCTCAGAGACTTTTCTTATTTCATAATGCTCCCTACTCCAACTCCCCAAGATTACTCTAATTTATTCATGCTATAACTCTGCTAACTTTGTTTTTTTGTATCAATTCCCTAACAAAACATTCCAAATTGTTCTCATTATTTTTTATTCATCTCATCAAGTTCCACACCGAGTCTTCCACCAATTGGAGTCACACCCCAACCTCTCACTCCTCAGCTCAACTTTAGTTTTCTTGACTACCAATTCCAATTCCTAAGAAATGAGAAGTACATTTTGAGTAAATTAAATTACGTACTCAAATCACTGTTGAGTGTATCAGTGAAGGTAATGCTGGCTGCTGAGAGAGGTAAATCATGACAACCTAGTGCTTTACTACAGTCAAAGTTTGTTTCTGGCACACGTAAGGTCGAAACAAATGTTTCCTTTCAATGGTAGTGGTTGAAGGACCTAGACTCCTCCCTTTTAGAGGCTCTTCCATCTCCTTGGTTTCATGACTGCCATCAGAAGGGAAAGGAGAAAGAACACTGAACACAGATGTTTATGACCCAAGCCTAGAAGAGGCATGCATTAATTCTGCTCACATATGAGTGGTCAGAACTCAGTCTTATGGCCACATCTAACTTCAAGACAGCTGCGAAAAACAGTCTAGATTGGTGCTAGGGCAGAGTAGGTGCAGTATGTGCAAATGGATTTGGCCAATCTCTGCTACACTGAACATCTCTTGTAGGTTCTTAAATACTTACTTAATAACCTTGGTGTTGAGAGAGACATGTAAGAAATGAAAGCAACTCTGTATTTAAAAATGGTGGCCAGGCGCAGTGGCTCACACCTGTAATCCCAGCACTTTGGGAGGCCATGGTGGGCAGATCACCTGAGGTCAGGAGGTTGAGACCAGCCTGACCCCGTCTCTACTAAAAATACAAAATTGGCCAGGCATGGTGGCGCATGCCTGTAATCCCAGCTACTCAGGAGGCTGAGGCAAGAGAATCACTTGAACCCGGGAGGTGAAGGGTGCAGTGAGCCAAGACCATGCCATCGCACTCCAGCCTGGGCAACAAGAACAAAACTCCAACTCAAAAAAAATTAAAAATAACAACGGTTAAAATGGTAAATTTTATGTTACATACATTTTGCCAAAATAAAAAGGATCTTAAAATCTTTTTGATGAGACCAAAAGAACTGGTGAAAAAAATATATATATATATAAAGTTCTAAATCAAACATGAGCAAATGTCAAAATATAATTAAAAACTAAGTATAATATAATCTTCATGTGTTTTATCAATACTACATAGTGTTCTATTTTTATCATAAATAGGATCTCAGCCTGACTTGGCCTGTCTGCTCTGGTCTAAAAGATGTGAGGAGAAAAAGACAGACTTGTTAATATCACAATATTATCTTAAACCAGTAATTTGAATGAAGAGATTTCCTCAAATATTAGTATCTTAAAATTATAAAGTAGATAAATATTAAGCATTAATGCAATTTGGAGCCAATCAAAATGCAATAATCTCTTGTCCTTTTCCTTTTATTTTTTACGTATTCCCAGATGGTTCAACTATTCCGAAAAGCTCACAGTATACTCTTGGGAAAATGAGTATGTAAACCATTCTTTTAAAGTACTTGCCACACCATATTCCATTGGCAAATGGGGCTAATGCTGGAGCTCAGAGAACAATACTCCAAAATATGGCACTTCAGCATGCAAAGTGTTTTGCACTAAAGGACAATGGAAAGCATCAGAAGCAGCCTCAGAACCCAGATCTCTCTCGTCTTCTCCTGCCCTCCTGCCTCTTGCCCCTCATTCTCCCCCGCAAAGCAAGAATTCCTCCTCACCAAAACAGGTAATAAAAACTAGACTCTCTTCTCCAAAGCCAGCCATAAAAACTACAATTACTACTCTAACCTTCCCCTCACCTTTCTGTCTAGGAACTGGCCTAGACAGAAATTCTGTCTAGAAATTCTCTGACCTACCCTTGCCCACTAACATAGGTCATAGGACCCTCATTCCAGAGGGGTGCTGTCCCATAACTGGGAGGAAGAAACATTACAAGAGAGAGGCCAAGAAGAATCCGAACAGACAGGTCCTGGTGAATTTTTACATGCAGTCTATTCATATTAGATCATAATCTTTTTGTCCAGTCCTATTTCTACGTAACTGTCCGTTTTTCACTGAACCTAACCATTGAAAAATGGATAGCTGTCCCATATCTTTGGGGTCTTCACTCTGAAGGCTCCTGTGTCACGTAAAACCATAATTAAATAGATTTGTTACGCTTTTCTCTTATTAATCTGTATTTTGTTATAGGAACATTGGCCATAACCCTTATGATGGTGAGGGAAGGGAGCATTCCCTTTCCACTACTATACTACCAAATATAAACTAGTAGTGCCTTTATAATTCTTATATTTTCTTACTGTTTTTTACATAACGGAGAGAAAAAGAAGTTAATAATCCTGGGAAATTTACCATGCCAATGTAATCCTACCTACTTTTAGAAGGTATCAAAATATTTGTAGAATTAAAGAATGTCACTGCTAAAAGGAAACAAATTTGTATAGTATTAGATAACACTTCTGTTGCTCCCAGACAAGGCACATCAGAGGTGAGATTACCCTGCAGATAACTTTTTTAAGAAAAGATAAAAGTAACCTAGGTATTACAATTTTCTAGATAACTTTTAAGTCACATAAGCATTTTGATAATTTTCAATTTTTATAGCAGATTTAAATTTCTACATATTATATAATAAAATCTCTAAAGGAGCCAAGCATAAGATATTCCAAATAATTTCCAAACACATTTTGGTTATGAATACATTTTAATTTTACAGTCATTAAAATTTACACAGCTTAGTAGAGGTCACAGCAGGTGTTACGTTATTCTCACGAACAAAAGTTTAACATTAAGAACAATTCATATGTTTTGACACATCTGCTATATTCGTGTTGCAAGGACTACACTGTGAGCTTAAGGTTTTATTATATTATGCTTACATTTGAACTGGTTATCATAAAAAGAAACATTATACTATAAGACTTCAGAGAAAAAGATATACATTAAAACAGCAACAACCTAAATGTACTTTATAATATAAAGTTCCATTAAAGCAGCTCCATCTAAATTTTACATTTCTAAATATTCTGTGCATGCTTCTGAGGACATGCATATGAATAAAATGCTAAGGGGAAAACAACATAATTGCCAAAATTTGTTTTATAAAAGGCATTTCCCCCATCACAAAACTTCACCATTTCTAGTGATCATCACACCCCGAGACCAAAGCATGACGTTAAAGAAGGCCCTTACAATACACATAGAAAGTCAACAACTTCCTTCAGACGAAGAAGAACAAATTCTAAACTAGAGAACCCTGGATGAGAATGACCTGCCCAATCCCCACTGAAAAAGATGGAAAATTTTTTCCTAAATGGAGAGAATCACGTAACAATTCATGTCTGCAATAAAACATCAACTAACTCAGAAAAAGAAATACCATGGCAAATTACACCTCAAATATTATGTTAGACATGCGCAATATAAAAACAACTATCACCGTAAGAAACTTGTCTAGGAAGCAATTAATCTTTCTCAAGAAATGCAGTAAGTCTGGGCACCCATTTTCAAAATTATCAAGGCCACTTTTCATTTAAACATTAAGATTTATTATTTTCATTTAAAATGTTCAAGGTGAAATTGTTAATATGTGTTTTAATACATTCGTTTATAAGTATAATAAGGTCTGAAAAACAATTTATAAAAATGACTGTTTTCCAGACCTTATAAATCATAAATACTTTTCCCAGCTCACACAGGCCCTTTATCTGAGGGATTATTACAAAGCAACTAAAAACTCAATCACAATATAACGAAAATAATGTTAGCTGGCATAGGAGAGTGTTTTGAAGTGCTTTCTGAATACCTCAGTCTCACACTCAAATCAGGAGCATCTGTCCACCAACTGTCAAGATAACGTCTAGCCTAAGAGTTTTCCTGAATTCATCACTATTCATAGATGCCTGTTGTCACTATTCAGAAAAAGAAGAAAGAAAGAGCCATACTTTCGAAGCTATTTTCTTTTTCTATATGTCCTAGTAGAGGCGAATATAGAATTTATCACTTTGAAGCCAATGTAGTCTGAATCAACCGGCCCTCCATCTCCAGATCTAAGAACGCAAGTTAAATGTTCTCTAGAAATTATAGATAATTCACTATATCACATTAATACTTCTCACTTACATTACTACTGATTCAAGGATCTGACCCCAAGACTCAAAGCCTTTACCTCACCATTACTTTCACAACTACAAAGTACAATCCAGCCACCAACCCCTATGGAAAATGGCACAATCAAGAATAAAGTGTTTCCACTGAGGCCAAGCACTGTGGTTCATGCATATAATCTCAGCACTTTGGGAGGCCAAGGCAGGAGGGCTTGAGGACATGACATGAGGTAGAGCCTGTCTCTATAAAAACCACAAAAAAAAATTAGCCAAGAATAGTGGAGCCTGCCAGCAGTTCCAGCTACTTGGGAGTCTGAGGTGGAAGATCATTTGAGCACAGGAAGTGGAAGATACAGTAAGTCATAATGCACCAGTGCACTCCAGCCTGAGTAATATCTGTCTGGGGAAAAAAAGGTGTTTTCATTGGCTTCGTTTTAGATGCTGCTGCAAAATTCAAGTTAAAGCTGTCTCTCTCAAGAAACTTCATTTAAAATGAATTCCTATGAAATTTACATCCTTATTTTCCGAGTCAGATACAACAAATTTCATTTTATAACAAACATATAAATAATCCTCAAGTTACTCAGAAATGCTTTACTAACCCACTGTAACAATGCTGTGTGATACAGGAGAGGAAAACAAGACCCTCATCTCCACAGTCCTCAAAAGAAAAAGTTACACCAAACAAACAAATGAGATAATACAAGGTAGGCCAAAATCTAGAAAAATTGAGGAAAAAAGGAAAAAACAAAGAATCCAGAAAAAGGTAAGACTACCCATTACTGAGTGTGCAGTTGTACCATTTTCTGCTTTACGTACTTATTAGTTCAGTCAGTAATATCTCTATTTTTAATTCCTTAAACCTACATACATCAGAGAACTATTAGGTGAGCAAATCAGTAATAAAGACCAAAAACTGAGACTCAATAAGGAAGTTAGTGTCCAAAGGCATATTTTTTTCAAATGCAAAAGGAATTTTTTTCTACATTATAAGACTTATGGTATCTTAATGTTTATTGATTTCCATAATAATATAAGAGAATGAGTCTTAAGTTTTCATGTAAATATGACTTACCATGTTACTTAATACAAATGCATCCGTCTTCTAGGATCCAGACCTACCAGTTCTAATTTCATTTTCTGGAAAACTACATTTTTACCAAGGATTAAGGGGGTTCTAATACAGGTGGACTATCGCCTTCCCTTTAAGAAATACTAACTTAAGAGCTGAGTATCTCCTGGGAGAAAAAACTGAATTTTAAATTAAAATTATTCTTAAATCATTCAAATCTCTGGCCAAAAAAATACACATCCGTTTCTGAGGGAAAAAAAGATGAAGAAAAGGCAACTATTGTTATAAAATATCCTACGGTATAGAAGGAAAATCAGGTACACAAGAAACAAAAGTAGGGTTGGGCACAGTGGCTCACACCTATAATCCCAGAACTTTGGGAGGCTGAGGCAGAAGGATCACCTGAGGCCAGGAGTCCAAGACCAGTCTGGGCAACATAGCAAGACCTTGTCTAGACAAAAAAAAAAAAAATTTAAATTGGCCTGGCATGATGATGCACGCCCGTACTTCCGGGAGGTTCGCTCGAGTCCAGCAGTTTGAGGATGCAGTGAGCTATGACAGGGCTACTGCATTGCAGCCTCAGAGACAGAGCAAGGCCTTGTCTTTGAAGAAAAAAAAAAAAAAGAGAAAGAAATGAAACTGCAATAAGGGCAGTAAGAAAAGTTCTGGAAAGTGATGACAGTTTCAGAGGGAAGAGTTTACTTTCAAATGGTGACAAGGAAAGACAATATAAAAAAGGTGAAACTTGAGCTATAACTTGAAGGGTTGATGAGTAGGACTTCACCAGTGACTAGAGTGAGTGAGGTAGTCCATGGGGGCACCATGCAATCTGCAAAGATGCAGGAAAAAAAATTATAACACCACTCTCCAGGAATATGTGACTAATCTAGCAGGATAACAGAACAGACCTCAGCCGTTTGTGTGTCTCTACTTCAGAGACAAGAATAATATACTTCAACAGTAACACTGCTCACTGCATAAGGAGATTTGCAAGGGTTAAGGGTCAGGGCATAACCACCCAAATAAAGTCCTTGTGACAACTAAATAAGATAAAATATGTTTCAGATCATTACATTCCTTTTGAAGGTCACTTTGACTATTTCAATACACAGTTCAAATATATTTAATTCTTCCAAAACACCATTGCCAAGAAAAATTAGTGAAAGTGATAACTGGCTTATATAATTTGGCTGATTTAATGAAAAAAATACATATGCCACATATACATGGCTAAAAGATGTCAGAGTTGATTCAAAATGGATAAGCAATATATATGTTGTTACAATTTTCAAAGTAATAGCTAAAAGTACACACAGAAAGGTGTTTATGCACATTCACTCATTTATCTGGCACTTCATAGAATAGGAAAGCTATTGACCTTTTTAAAAGGTTAGGCAGATCTGGAATTTAATACCTCCAACATTAATGTCTAGTGTGCTGGTGGGTACTACTCATCTTTTCAAATCTGTTTTAATTATTCTGTTGCTGGGCATTATAACGGATCTTAAGTTTGATAAATTTAGAGTTCCAACTGGAGGATAACCCACCCCCCAATATGTAAGCCAAATCCATTTCAATTATTTATGAAAGGCAGATAATAACAGAACAAGACTGATTATTTAGGTATTAAAGGATGTATATGTAAATTCCAGTGATAAAATCTGGAAAAATTATCAGGATGAAGAGTCAGGTGTTTTTTAACCTGTCGGAAAAAATTGTGGGGTTAATATTATTTGATCTACCTACTAAATGTAAAAATATTTTACACCTATAAAGTGAACTCAATGCAGGGAACAACCTAAAATATGGCAAATATTTAATATGGTTGTTTGGTAATATTTAAGTTCAGTTTCTATAACTTACAACAGTAAATTCTCAAAAGAAGTTATCAATTTTCCTGAAAATCTTAGTCTGTAGCTTCTCAACTTATCAACCAACATTCTCTTTTTCAACCCAAGAGAAAGTTCTTTATCTACGAACAAGCACTCAGTCCCACAGCCATGACAGTTGTCAAAATAACAGGAAGAAAAATGGACCAAGGATATATAAAGCTGAAAATGGGTCAGAATGCTCAAATTAAGAATCAAATTTATATTTTTATTTTTCTTGCTTTTTCTTACAAGCCAGGGCATCCTCATAAAAAAAGCAGGTAAGAATATGGCAAGAATAGGGATACAAAGTAAAAAGAAACTTGTTTTCCCAAACATCTGGCATCCTTCAACAAACTCTAGCAATGAAAAGTCAAAGCAAAGCAGATAAGATTCTGCCAATCACCTTCTACTTAGGCAGTGGCAATAGGTGGCCTAGCCAAGGCTCCCTGCCTGAGCTGAGAAGAGGGATGTCAGTATTGTGGTAAAGCCTACCTCCTTGGTCTTCAACAGATTCCTTCCATACCCCTAGGTTATAACAGAAAATGAGCAATTCACACAAACATAAATGTGAACCATTAACATTTAAAAGGAGCCTAACCTACATAATAAGTGCTGAGGCTGAATACACACTGTGGGTCAAAATCAGGACAAGGCAGCTGGACTTAGCATCTGTTAAGGGAAGAAAAACACAGGGCAGACAAAAGACAACATTTAATCCTAGGGTCAGCCTTCATAAACCAGCCTACAATACCAAAAGTAAGTTAGTTGGTTGATTGATTGAGACAGGGTCTTGCTCTGTTGCCCAGGCTAGAGTGTGATGGTACAATCTCAACACAGCCTCGACCTCCCGGTTCAAGCAATCCTCCAAAGTATCTGGGATTTCAGGCATGCACTACCATGCGTAGCTAATTTTGTTCACTTTTTGTGGAGACAGTGTCTTGCTATGTTGCCCAGGAAGGTCTAGAACTCCTGGCCTCAAGTGATCCTCCCCCCTCAGCCTCCCAAAGTGCAGTGGTGTGAGCCACCGCTTCCAGCCCCAAAAGTTTATTATTATAAGGACTCTTACTCTTCAAATTTATAGGTTGAAATCCCAAAACTGAAAACCCTATTCTTGCAACAATAACTTGGGGTATTTAGAACTCATGAAACCAAGTGTCACATCCTCTTTCTTAAGTCTACAGAAAAGGAACCTCCACCCTTAGAGTTCAAAGTCTTTCTAGCAAAGAAAAAAAGAGAACTAAGAAAAAAATCATAACTATTTTGTAAGTATCAAACTAAAAAATTTGATATAATCTTAGTAGTTTACAAAAATAATAATTACAATACTGATTTCACATTTAGGCATAGAGAGATGTTGGTGTTTTATAAGAATTGACCTAACTATAAACAGCACTCAGCTACATCTCTCAAAAATAAGTGAAAGCTATTCTAAGAGCTTGAAGTATTATGTTGTAGTCCTATGATATTAATAGTTTAACGGAAACCACATACAACTTGAAGACTAAAACTACCAACTCCCTAAACAACTCACAGTGTACGCTAACATGACTTGACTATTCAGAGAGCCTCACCCTGGCAAATGGTTTGATTGTTCATTACAGCAAACTCCTGAAACACACACCAACTTTTCAATAGAAAGCCCCAACAGCATGTAAGATTCTTTGAATCCCTTGCTATTGCATAATGGTCATCATCCAATCCTAATCAAACACACACACACCCAATATTGACTCAACCTCAACCAAACTTTGATTCTCAGTACATACTATCCTTGCTTTCTTTCCTCCAAGACACTGCCAAAGTTCTAACCAGGTAGTGTTTGCCCTTTCTGTGATAGGCAATAGACTCCTATCTATAGGTCGTGAGGGAGACACTTGGGCAGCTAGAACTTGATACTATGCCAGTTTAAGTTTTAATCATTCGGGAATATAATGCAAGGAGTTCTTGTGAACTTACAGCGTGCTAATGCATCATACTAGCAATTGTGAATTTAGATCATACAACTTTTTATTTCACCTAACACTTTACGGGAACAGATAGGACAAGACAGGCAATACCAATGCTTTTGCAGAAAAACTGTCTGGTCATATGCTATCAGTTCTTCACGATTTCCAAGAATAACCACTTGAAAGAAAATTTTCAAAAATCTAAAGCCTTAATAAAACTAAGATCAATGAGTTTTAAAGTACATGTCACTAAAAGCACAAACTCATTTGCAGTCTTGCAGTCTACAGACTCTACAGCAAGAGTCATATGCCAGACATCCCAAAAGAGGAAAAGAGTTATCAGAGACCAAAAGGACTTCAGGGAAACTTAGTTCTTCCTTAGAGAGAGGAGTCCTAGATGGAGTCACATGGCTCTCCAATACGCAGGCATCAGGTAGTGTATCAAGAAATGATAAAAGATCAGAAAGGAAGAGCCAATGAGTTAGGAGAAACCAAGACTGGGTTTCGAGAATTGAGTTGCTACTTGTGCTGAATGATATTAAGAGATGGAGAAAAAGAAAGAGAAAAATGTTCACACAGATGTCAACGATTTTCACTAGACTCTTCAGAGGGTAAGAAATCCAAATAAACTAGAATTTAGAGCAGAAAATTAACTACAAGGTGAGAATATGAAAGATGCCAGTGTGGATAAACCATGCAATAAATTTTATTAAAAGGAAAGCAGAAATAGAGGCAGCAGTGGAATGGGAAGTACTGTGTCAAGAGGGGGCTTTTCTTTTTAGGATGGAAGATACTATTGCACCTTTATATGCTGGTGTGAACGACAAAGCAGAGAGGGATAGACTGGTAACAAGAGAGGGAATAATTAAAGTTGAGATTTTGAAAAGATTAAAAGGATGGAATTCAAAATACTAGTGAAAATAAGAGCATATGCACTGAGTTTAAAGCATGAGAATATGGTGAGAACATAAATTGGTACAACCTTTCCAGTAAAAAAAATCAAGTGCCTCATAGATTATAAACAGACATGAAAGTAACCATATCCTTTGAGCCAGTAATTTCACGCACAAAAGTCTACCTTAAAAAAAGATCTGAAATCTATCTTAACTGTCTAATAATCAGGGAGAACTGTTAGGTAAATAATTATAAAATGCTATTAAAAGTCCTTAATGATATGGGAAAATGTTTACAATATTAAGAGAAAAAAAGCAAGATATAAAATTCCAAATGTTTGATTTTAAAAATATAAAAATATGTGCATAGACAAAAGATTACGGAGACATAAAATATTAGTAATATCTCTGGACAATAGATTATAGATTATAGTGTTCTTCTTTATGTATATTTTTCATTTTCCCTAATGAGAATGGGTTATTTTATTACCAGAATAATTTACTTTCATCTTGCCTGTATTTTCCAAGTCTCTCTACTGACACCTTCCTAACAGCTTTAAATATTTGTGTATTTCAGAAATAAAATTGTGATAGTGGCAAGAGGCAGACAAACTCCTAGGCAGATTGGGACAGGTCCCCAGTGAAACCCAACCTTCAGGCCACACACAGCATGAAGCCTGAAAACCTGGCTGCCAGTTCCAGGTGGAATCCACAACCTGGAGGGCGAATTTCCTTTATGTCTTTCAGCCAATCAAATGGTATTTTTTCCAGGTCCACCCATGGACCACTCAGCACACACGTCCTCCTGCCCATGGACCAATCAGCACGCACTTCCTCCATTCAGCGCCCATAAAAACCCCAGCTTCAGCTGAACTCAAACACAAGTCAGGAACACCTTTAGGAGCTGTTTGTCCTCTTTGGGTCTCCTCTCTGCAGAGCTGTTCTGTCACTCAGTAAAACTTCTCCACCTTGCTCACCTTCCAGTTGTCCACATAACCTCATTCTTCCTGGACAAAGGACCAGAATTCAGGACCCACCCAACAGTGGGCATGAACAGGGCTGCAACGCTTGACAGCTCACCGAACTGTGGGTGGTGACATGCTCCCATTTGCTGGACTGCAGGAGTGAAGAGCAGTGACACTTCTGGGAGCCCAGACCTCAGGACTTCCTGAGCCAGAGCTGTAACACTATAGACCTCCTGCCTTCTGCCTGCATTGGGCAGTTGCCCCAGGTGACAGGAAGTGGCAGTGGAGCTGGGCCAGCCTGGGAGCCGCCGGCTGGGGTGAGGTGGTGGGACTGAACAAGCTGAAACATGTTCCCCCTGCTCGCCAAGCCGCGGGTGGTGAGAATGAGAGAGCATGCCTCACCCACTCCTTGAGGCTCTGCAGTTGCTGGCATCCCCAAGTTTGTGGGTGCCACCACATCCCCCTCTTCCAGGCAGCAGAAACTGCACCAGAAACTGCGTGTGGCACGCCTGGTCCAGCTGCAGTCTGGCAAGGAGCTGGCACCTGTGCCAGCACCCAGAGCTGCCCGCCCCACCACAGCAGCCAGCACGCCTGGCTGCACACTGTGGCCGCACCCTGTGTTAGCTCTCTCACACACCCTTCACTGCTCTGCGCCTGGCTTGCCCTCGTCAGGCATGCGATCCGGGTTGGGCAAACTGAGTGCAGCCTGCCGGGCTGAGTGGGTGGAACGAACACAGGGGGAGTGAGCGAAACTCAAGCAAGAGTGCCACAGGCCACAAAGGTTCCCGGCTGGCAAAGTGACACCTGAAGGATCCCATGACATTTCGATTATTTCTGCTCATGGCATAAAATCTTATATGCAAGCATCTACCACAAGCCAAAATGAAAGCAAAAAAATATATAATAGCCTGCTGTAGATATATATTATGATGTTGTAGCAGTTCATGTTTTCTACCATCCATACTTTTAAGATAAATGGCATGCAGTATCACCAATAATAAGGCAACAGAGAACAAAGAGTCTACAAGAATTTAGAAAACACTTGGTTTGATATACAACAAGAACTAAGGGGCAAGAAGAGGTAATGAGCAAGCTCTGAGTCACTCTTACTGGATGGTCTCAGTAGAGCAACAGTAACTAGGATAAGCCAAGGCGTCCTCTACGCACATAGTGAGGCCAACTTGAGACAAGCAAGGACATAGTTGCAGACTTGGAAACTAGCTACCGCAGCTATGTAAAAATCAATAGAGAGATTATTTTTTAAACCCTCTTTATCCAAAAAGAGTGTTCTGTGAAGAGAAATAGAAGGCACTAGAAGTGAAGCACGGAAAAGTCTCAGTTCATGGAATGATCGCATTTGTAAACTAATAGTTTGTGCCTCTTTTTAGAGTCAAAAGTCAGTAAGTTCAAGTCAGTAAGCTCAAGTCAGCAAGCTCTGGGTTGGAATTCTAGCTCCTGTTTATTAGCTGCGCAACCACGGACCAATCTACTTCGCTAACCCTCAGAATCCTCATTTATAATTTCAGGATTATGATACTGTACTTACAGAGCTTTGAAGAGGATAAAATGAAATAAAATGGGAAAACACTCAGTGAAATGCCTCATATGTAATTACCATGTAACAGTTTTTCCTTTCTTCCTAATTTCATTTACCACCTTCACAATTTGTGTTATATTCACATGCCATCTACATTATTTACTTAATATTGTTCTTCATATAGATTTACATTTTTTTCTAAATAAATTTCACCTCATCTTAACAACACTACCCACTGAGAGGCTGAATATAAAATGGACAGCAGTGAGATCATGTATAACCACAGAACTCTGAGCCACAACCTTTGCAACCAATGCAGGATGGCAAACCACAAACTCTGCAGCCAAGAGCCCAGAACAGTCAGGACTTGGGCAATAACAACCCAGGACCAAACAGAAAAAGCTAAGATGCTCCCCAGACCAGTCACACAAGATACCCACACCTCCAGCTTTCCCATGCCAACAGCCTTCCAACCAGAGCATACCTAAAGCTGCCTCTTTTTCCCATTAAAAAGCTTCCCCACTCCCTTGCTGAGTCTACCAAAGGGAAGAGATGGTGGCTGACTGGATGTTTCTCAATCTTTGGAATTACTAAATACAGCAAATGGGTTTTTAAATAATACCCTGAGACTCTAGGTAGTCTAGAAATTTACAACACTGCTTCTCAGTGATGACAGAGTTGTTATATAACACACTGGTTTATTTAGTGAGTTTGTGTACTGATAATAAAAATTTAACTCATGTTGAGAAAAATAAATAATAAATACCAATGAACAAACAACAAGCACTCTCAAGGACTATATGGTGACACATCTATTGTTACGTGCATTTGCCTATCAGTATTGTTATGGTTCTACAAGAAACCAGTGCAGCAGACTGTAGCTCATTATGTACATTCAAGTGATTAGCAAGCACTTGTTGCCTCTTTCACACCACCCTCCAAAGAGCAGCCTTTGAGAGGAGAATAGACTGCAAATTTATTGAGAGAACACTGTTAATCCTTTGGGGAGAATGTAAATGTAAACAGGACTACTCTACATCAAGGTGCTTTGACAACAACGATCATCTGCATAAACACATGCTCAACAACAAACAGGTGTTCTATTTCACAACTAGCACCCATTTGATGCTTTCAAGTAAGCATTATGCACAAACTGTTAGAAGTACTTTGAAACCAGCTGCAATTACTATAATTAGCTGCTTTCCTATACTTTGTTTCCTTTTACCTGTTCAGTACTGTGCTATGCCAATTCATACACTCCAAGTAAAATGACCAGTTCAGGACTTTTACTGGTAAGGTATGAAAAGCTCACAAACTAGACTCAATTTAAACTAACTCAACTGGAACTTTCTGCAAAATATCACAAATACTAAAGGCAAAATTCAAATACTTCTATTTTAAAATATACATTAATGAGACAAAAGATTGTTCTTTTTCAAAGCTGTTTAAAGTTTTGAGTCATAAGAGACCTCAATTATTGTGGTATTAACTGACTAGAAGAGAGAAAGGGGAAATAATCTAAAAGTCTATCAATTAAAGAATAAACAAAAAGTAGTACTACATATTCAAATGGAATACTACACAGCAGCTAAAAGGCATAACTTACCAATAGCTTTAGCTACAGCTGTAACTACATTGCACACAGACAGAGCACAAAAACAATACTAAGTGAAAAAAGGAAAATTTCAGAATGCCAATAAGTATAACCTAACAATCATAAACATATGTAGTGACCAAATCAAAATCTGTATACAAGTTATATCTCAGACAGCTTCTGGGTTCAGTTACAGACCTCTACAATAAATATGGCAATAAAGCAAGTTACATGAAATTCTGGTTTCCCAGCTCATATAAAAGTTATATTTACACTACACTCTAGTCTATTAAATGTGCAACAGCATTATGTCTTTTAAAAAGTACGTATCTTAATTAAAAACTTTTTGCCAAAAATGCTAATGAAGTGAGCATATGCTGTTGGAAAAAATGACACAGACAGACTTGCTCAACAGAGTTGCCACAAACCTTCAATTTGTACAAAATGCAATATGTGCAAAGTGCAATTAAACAAAGCACAATAAACTGAGGTACACCTGTAACCATCAGTCTAATTCTAAAACCAAGATTTTCAAATGTATTAATATAAATCTCAGAAAATCCAAAAGTCAAATATGGCATGAACTCTCAACAGAAAAAAAGTAGCTAATTCTCTTAAATCCAATCCAATGATAAATGCACTGTCAAGTCCATCAGGGCCGTGACTATTTCAGCACTGTGTGCTGCTGTATCTCCTGTACCTCACTGGCACTTCCAGTAAATAATATTTCATCAATAAAGAATTTATGAAAGAGTGAATGAATGTATGTATGAATGTGTAAATGACTGCACAAATCAAAGTTCACAAATAAACTGAAACGCTGAAGTACTGTTTAAAAATATACAGTGTGAACTATGAAAAGGAAAAAGAATACCAGGTCACATGACTCCATTACACTCAGGCATTGCTTAATGATGGGGATACATTCTGAGAAATGCATCATTAGGCAATTTCCTCACCAAGTGAACATCATAGAAACACCTAGATTTTAGGCTACAAACCTGAACAACATGTTACTGTACTGAATACTATAGGCAGTTCTAACACAATGGTATCTGTGTATGTAGACAAATCTAAACATAGAGAAGGTACAGTAAAAATACAGTACACAGGGTTTAAAAAAAAAAAAGTGGTACACCTCTGTAGGGCATTTACCATGAATGGGGCTTGTTAGGACTACAAGTGACTCTGGGTGAATCAGTGGTGAGTGAATATGGAGGTCTAGTATATTACTGTAGACTACTGTGGACTTCATCAACACTGTACCCTTAGGCTACAATAATAAAATATTTTTTTCTTCAATAATAAATTCACCTTAGCTTACTGTAACTTTTTTACTTTATAAACTTTTTAATGTTTTAGCTTTTTGACTCTGGTAATAACACTTAGCTTAAAGCACAAATACACTGTACAGCTGTACAAAAATATTTTCTTTCTTTATATCCTTATTCTATAAGCTTTTTTTCTATTTAAAATTTTTTTTTACTTTTTTGTTAAAAACTTAGATATAAACATACATATTAGCCTAGATCTACACAGGGTCAGGATCATCAATATCACTGTCCTCCTCCACATCTCGTCCCAGTGGAGGGCTTTTGGGGGCAATAATGTGCATGGGGCTGTCATCTCCAATAACAACGCCTTCTTCTGTAATACATCCTGAAGGACCTGCATGAGACTGTTTTACTGTTAACCTTTAAAAAAGGAAAAAAAAGTAAGTAGAGAGAGTACACTCTGAAATGACAACAGTATAATAAATATATAAACCAGTAACACGGTCATTTATTATCATTATCAAGTACTGTGAAATGTATAAAATTGTATGTGCTATACTTTTATACCAAACTGGCAATGCAATAGGTTGGTTTACACCACCATCACCATAAAAACATAATGCACTGTGCTATGATGTTATGTCACTAGGCAGTAAGAATTTTTTAGTTCCATTATAATCTTATGGGATCGCTGTCATATATGCAGTCCATCGCTGACTGAAACATCATTCTGCACCACATGACTATTTTTCAAGATGTTTCTAAAAATACCATCTAAGTATGATATTTGAAACTTTAACAACAGGCTACTCATACCAAAAGCAATTTGTAACATTACTTTATACCCAGAAAAATATTTTGTTATGTTTCCTCTCATAATGTTTTTCACCACTTTTCTTTATTAGAGTCTACTGTGGCATACCTAGCAACAACCGTTAGCATGAGTTAGCATCCATCTTTTTATTAGACAGCTGCAAAAATGGGTGCATGCTCGCCACAATCACCTGTGGGAAACAAATGTAAACCCAACTAATGGGTCAAACTGTAGAGGAGAGAAGCCAATGACAGGTGTTTGAGACAGTGCCATGGAAGAATAAATAGAATGGGAGAATGAATTTGAAGTTCAAAGTAAGTATTTCAAATATTATTAAAAAGTAAAATTACTTCCTTTTGCTAGTGCTAAACACAAAATACATCCTAAATAAATATTAAGTACAGTGGTAAGTAATTTAGGGGGAGATGCATTTAGCCTTGGTTATATTTAGCCTAAACCATCTGCCACATACTTTTTTTAATCTGTAAAAATAAGAAAATGCAAGTGCTAGACAGAAAGCTCGAGATGGGGGTAAAAAGTATATGCTCTGTAGTCAAATACATGGATTCAAATCCTGGCTCTGTCACTTATTATCAGTGTAACCTGGATAACATTAATCCCTCTGAAACTCCCATTTCTTTCACTAGAAAACTGGATGATAATAGTTTTGTAACACCTACCACAGAAAGTTGTTATAAAGCTTAAGTTATTTTATATAAATCAATTAGCATAGTGCCTGGCACATACCATAGTAAGCAATCAATGTCAGAAATTACAATTGCCAATCATTGTCAGTAGTGATAAATCAACATTCAGATTCCAAAAAATTGAGGTCAAGAAAAACACAAAAGGCCTTAAATGGCTGTACTTGATGCCCAATGTTAATGGAATTTACTAGAAAGAAAGGAACTAAAGAAGGCTAAAGGAATCATAGTCCTGGAAGAAAATGAAAAGCAAGAATTAGAAAAAAGAATGGCTCTACCAATAAAGGTTTAAAAGTCAGAAAAATAACAACTATAGGGATATTTTGTTCTTAAAGCTGTTTCAAAGGCAAACCAAAACAAGAATGAAGTGAATGGTATTATACGGCAATCTTAAAGAAATTAGGAGCCTTGCAAGTACTAAGCTCAAAGATAAGGAAATGGAAGCTCACAACAAAATGAGAAAGTCAGGGCATATGCTGATTTGAAACAAAACAGACGTACTAAGACTTTGCTTAAGATTCATCTACTTAAAACACCTCAAAGTCGATGTAACTCCATCCAGATGTATGCCACCCCTATTTTGCTATTTTCTTTCCACCTTTCCAACAGATAACAGCCATGTAACTGGCATTTCATAGACACAAGTATTTGCTGAATAAATGAACCATCACACACAAATAACATATGTAAATTATCTGAACACAGAGTAATCTTTCCAGCATCATTTCTCACTAGTCCCTTTCTCACAGAATCCCTCAAACCCTACTAATCTACTTTCACTTCCAGAAAGGTGCAAGAGTCCTTTCGGTCACACTTTTGCTGGTCCCTCTTCCCATAACCTGCTTCCATTCCCAGTGTACCAGGCAACTCTTACTCTACCTTTGGATCTCAGTTTCACACTCAAAACTTCTAGAAAGCCTTTCTTGGCTCTATCATACACAAAATGTGAGTTTGGGTAAGTCACTTTATTTCTCTGTGCCTCATACTCACCTGCAAAATTGGGATGACAGCGCTTTCCTCATAAGGTTGCTGTGAGAATTAAATGAGATTAATTCAGGTAAAACACCAAAAATGGTGCTTGGCATGTAGTAACAGCTCAGTAAGGCACGGGTGTAATTGTTATTCCCTGACTCCTAAATCCAGGTTAGGAGCCCCTTCTGTTACTCTTCTTCTTACTAGTATTATTTCCCTTTCCCTACCACAGCATTTATCAAAGTGTGGGTTCTATAATGTTTTGCTAAGAAAGATGAAAAGTAGAAAGAACTAAGGAAGAAGTAGAAAGCAAAAGAAAAAGTGAGCACTCAATGCAGGGATGAACAAACAAAAGAAAGTGAAAAGGAGAAAAGGGACAGGGTAGACTTCCATAAGACATCAGTAAAATAAAGCAATTCTTGTTTTAAGGATTTCAACAGCTTTCCTCTTCAGCCAAAAATTCTACAATAAATAGGACAACTTATGAGAATCCACTGGGAGAAGTCATTGGATGATAATGGTTAGAACGATATTTTGTTATAAATCAGATGAAATAAAATCAAGAGCAAAAAGGATTTCCCATCTAATCTAGAATAAAAATCACATATAAAATTGATCTAGACTAAAGTAGGATGCACTTATAAATTATGGAAAGATTCCAAAACATTGAAGTACTGTGGTCTCTTCCTACAAATTAACTGTTCATTTTAAAGTAATATAGGGTAGCATTATGACTGAAGATAACTAATATACTCAAATTGCACCAACTACATCCCTGGCCCAGAGAAGTTAAAACAGAAGAAAGCAACAATGACTAGACTCTTCACCAAAAAAGAAATGTTTGTTTTTGCAGGTTAGCTCCACCATTTTTTTCACATTTGCATCCTAATAGTTCTACTTGGTCTCTCCATTATGCAACAGTTCTTTACAATACAGCCAGCTACCCTGACAACTGGGTTCCTTTGCCAGGGTGGCTTTGTCTAAATCCTAAAGCTGTGCTTGGCTTTGCACTGAGCCCAGTGGCTGCCTGTGATCTGAATGCCAATGAAGAGTACAGACCCTGTTGTCTAACAAGCCAGAGACTAAAAGGTCTCTTTGGGGTCAACAAACTGTCTCGACTACTTTCATAAGCTTAAGAGACTGGAAAATGAAGCTAGAAATGCATCTTATTTCTTAGGAGGACAATGGAGGAAAGTATTAGACGTTTAACATTCATCAGATACTGTTAGGGCTTCAACTTTAGGGAGGGGTCTAGTAAACTGTCACGTGTAAATAAAGTACTTGTTCTTTTAAGAAGGAATAAGCTTCATCTTAAAGAAAATGTAAATAAATTTTATATTATCAAATGTGAAAATGTTTAGAGAATTTATGTGCTCAAAAGTATACATAAACATCTCCAGTCCCACTTCCCACTTTGTACTGGCTGAGGATGACTAGATACTGACACGGAAATAAAGACGGCAAACCATTATGTTGTAAAATCTAGTGTTCAGTTACAATCTAAGACATGCAAAATTATGTAACTCTAAGGAAGCAATTAGTAGGTAGTATATACTAAAAAGCAAACATTAAAAATGCTAAAATCCAATAGTAGAAGAGTACCGTTTTAACTACGTTATTTTAGTTTGTCAATAAAAAATAACGTGCATTGTTTTTGTTTGTTTACATATCTGAATCTGCCATTCCGCTACCATATATTTTCTTGTATTTTTGTGCTTGGAGGTTCCCTTTTCCTTCCTTGTAACGAATTCACCATCTCTCTCATTTAATCAAATGGCAAATCCTGTGTTTTATCTCCTAGATCACTCCCAGATTCACCCACCTTATGCTGCTGCCCCAACCCTAGTACAGATCATGGTGATCTCTCATCTGGATTCCTATGAGAGCCTCTGAACTGGTATCGGGCCAGAGTAGTCCAATAAGACACATAATGTGACACATACATATAATTTTAAATTTTCTAAAAGCCATACATAAAAGAGCAAAAAAAAAGAGTAAAATTAAATTGAATAATGTATTTTACCAAATACATCCAAAATACGATCATTTCAACATACAACCAATAGAAAAAAATGAGATATTTTACATTCTTGTTTTTTATATCATGAACTCAAAATCCAGCGTGAATTTTACACTATAATATAGGTCAATTTGGACTCTAAATTTTCAATAATAATTTTCAATAATAGTCCAATCAAAATACTAAAGTTAAAGGAAAACATATTGCCCAAAATTGTAAGTTAAATTTTTAAATCAAAATTAACTAAACTGTAAAACTCGCTCCTCATCACACTAGTTACCTTTCAGGTGCTCAGCAGCCACTTTGGCCCATGGCTACCTTGTTGAACAGTACAACTGTAGGTCTTCAATTTTTGCCTCTTCTAACCTAGACTGAATATATTCAAAAATAGAGATCACTCACATCATCTTATGGCTTTAAAGCCCCTCAACCACGTCCCGCTGATCTGACAAAACCCAAGTGCTTACAGAGGTTTTGCAACCGAGGCTCCCTCCTCCTTTTCCAGCCTGAGCTATCTCCACTTTCCCCTTACACTCTGTTCCTCAGGTAAAAGATGCTTTCTCCAAATCCCGGAACATGCTGAACTTTGTCCCCTTTGGCATGTGCTGCTAGTCCCTCAGGTTTCGAATCAGAGATCACTTTTTCTTTTTAGAGCCCTTTCTGTTACACAGCACAAGCTCTTGTGAGGGTAAGAACTGGGTCACTATTGCTCATTATTGTATCCCCAGCATTTATCCAAATACCTCATACTTTGTAGGCACTCAAAAAATATGAATCAATCCGCAGAGTAATCTGAGCTACCCAAAATATGCCAAAGGCAAGTCCTCATGTCACCACATGTAGCCGGAAGAGAAGGGTCTTCCCGGGAGCTCATTACATGGTTTTACTATCACTAACCAAAAAATAAGAGAAACTACGCCAAAATTAGCACCAAAACACTGAGACTTTCAAGTTTGGAAAATGCAGTACAAAGTAATACTTTGTGTTTTATAGATTCTTCTGAGTCCACTGGAAGGGCAGTATACCTGAGTAACAGAGTAAATTCTAGTGTCAAGGGACTTGTGAGAAAAGCATTGGCCCCACTTCTTACAAGGAGAGCTCATTAGTATTATTTCAGGTTTCTTTCTCTCCCTTTACTCCCTCTAATTCTGGTAAGATGGAGTATTTTATCTGGTGAAAAACGGGTGAGGAAAAATCCTTGGTTTGCAGGATTCTGCTGGGCCCCTGTTTTCCTGCTGAAACTAGTAGGCTGCAGAAAAAGCAAATGTGCCTTTTTCTTCTATGCAAGAGATCAGCAAACTACAAAAGGCTGATGCCTGTTTTTCTAAATAAAGTTTTATTGGAACTCTCATTAGCTTACCTGTTGCCTATCTATTTTCTTGCATTACAATCACAGAGTAGCTACAATTGTAACAAAAACCACAATGCCTACAAAGACACTTACATCTGGCCCTTTACAGAAAAAGACCCCTGCTCTATGGCACTGTCTTATTTATGAAGTGAGATTTAAAAAGTTGGCCTGGTTCTGCAATTCAATCAGCAGGTCATTTGGCTCTCAAACTAAGACCTCCACTTGGACTTTTATCATTAGTAGGTACGTTCTGGCCTCTATCTTTGCTCTTCATTTTGTATCTGATATTGTACAAAGGCCAGGTAGGAAAGAATGACTTACACCATGACCTCTAGAAACCCCAATCCTTCATCTACATAAAATTTCCAGGCACATTTATTAAGTTCTAGGGTATAAAACTTGAGCGGAGGGGTCTCATAAAATAATTGTTCAAGCTATGAAACACCTGGAAATCTGACTTTTGAAGGAAGTGTTAGCCCTACATCTGGGAAATGTATATCATTAATGTCCATTTCATCACATATATAACTGTATGTTCCTTATATCATCAGTAAAGAATACTAGCAGTATAAACTCCAGCCTAGTTCTTCAAAGACTTTTAGTATTTTCACGATAGGACCTTTGTTTCATGCAAGCAGGTACCTGTATTCTCTGCAGAAATTTTGTTACTCTTTGTTGATTTTTGTTTCCTTGAGTGTTTCTCTGTTTCTCTCTCAAAACAAATCCACATGACCCAAAAAGTGACACTAAATCACCCATTTCCAGTAACACTAATAAATAACTATTTCAAAACTTTATTAAGAAGCATTCATCTGTTTCTCATGCCAATATTTTTAAAAATAAAACTTTTTTACAGTGACAATTCTATCATACATATTTGTAAAAATATACATGTAAGAATATTATTCTTGGCAATAACTATAAGGAGTTAAAGAGAGGGAACCAAGATTTCCCTTGTAAGTTTATAGGACATAGTCCAACAATAATCTTATATAAGCTATTTTAATTAGGTCAATAAGAGTGTTGCATATTTTCATAACATGCTTTTTATTCACTTCAATTTCTTAACCAGTTTTGTTCCATTTAAGACCATTTCCTTGTGCTAAACATCTCATATTTCCAAATTTCCTATAATAAAAAGTTGCTTAAGTAATTTAATAGAAGACGACTAGCAGACATGATAAAATGTAAAATACTTCCTACCTTGGTACAAACTCAGGCTTACTTTTGGTTGCTGGGAATTCTTTCTAAAATGAAACCAAGTATAAGAAACAGCTTTTCCAAAAAATTACTTTTGTGCAAAGAATTAGAAATTAAAGATGAAAATGACTTTATTTTTCTAAATATTTTTATTCCAATTAGACTGTGAGTAATCTGTGTATTAACACTATTCAAAAAAATACCTGTAAACTACAGTATTTTTCCATAATCCTCAGTTTGTGATAGGCCATTCTGAACCCAAGTTTCTCATCCACAGATTCAAACAACTACAGATAGAAAATTTAAAAAAAAAAAAAAAAAACAGTAAAAAATAAAAATAGAACAATATATGCAAATGTTATGCCATGACTTGAGCATCTTTGGAATCTGGTATCCCCAAGGGACCTAGAACCAATCTCCTGTGGATACCAAGGGGCCACTACAGTCTGTGTCATATGCCTCTCTGATAGTTACCACCTTCCTAAATTGAATTTTTTTTAAAAAAAAAGAAGCAAAACTAGTTAATATCACTTTAATGTTATGAAAATAATCGGATTTCATGTAAACAATAAATATACTCTGAGGTCAGGCATGGTGGCTCACACCTGTAATCTCAGCACTTTGGGAAGCTGAGGCAGGCAGATCACCTAAGGGGAGGAGTTCAAGACCAGCCTGGCCAATATGGCGAAACCCCGTCTCTACTAAAAACACAAAAATTAGCCGGGCATGGTGCTGGGTGTCTGTAATTCTAGCTACTTGGAGGCTGAGGCAGGATAATCGCTTGAACCCGGGAGGTGGAGGTTGCAGTGAGTTGAGATGGCACCACTGCACTCTAGTCCGGGCAACAGAGCAAGACTCCATCTCTATTGAGTAAACAAACAAATAAATAAATAAAACTCTGATAATCAGAAATCTTAAACATTTCTTTTTGGTAAAGCTTTCTTCTCCTTTGGTAGAATGATAAAACAAACGTTTGTCCTTTTTCATTTTCCCATCATAAACCGACTTCTCTTCGTAAGCATATTCTCCAAACCCTAGTATTTTTAAAAAGCAGCACTCTACTCCCAAAAAATTATGGGCATAAAAATATTTCAGGGACTCCAGTGTATCTTTTTTTTTTTTAATGTGTAGACCATTTACTAAAATGAAACTCTATCAGGTCATTTAAAATTGACTGCAACAACAAACACTAGCTTAATACATAAACTTTAGAACATGTACATGTTCACCACTGCAACAGAAGAGGTCAGAAGGAGGTAGCACTTAACTGCCTCAGGCCAAAGTGACACATACTATTTTCACTCCCAATCCACTGGCCAGAAATTAGTCACAGAGATCCAAAGGAAGTGCACGGAAGGCTCAACAATGTAGGAGCACATAGAAAAGTTGCTCTCCATCTCAAAAACAGCTCTAAAACACTGTTCAAGAATCTTCCCAACTCTGTGTTCAACGATAAGGTTGTAATTGGCCAGTAAACCTAAAATTAGGCAGATCAACTTTTAATTATACCCTCTGCAATGCCTAATAATTTTACCCTGGAAGGAAAAACTTTGTATATAAGGGACTTGACCATCCGGGCAAAGAAATTCCCTGGAGAAGACTTCCCTGGAAGGAAAAACTACTGTTTGTTTAAACCACTTCATTCTTTCTAGTCTTGTTTTTAAAAATTACTATCAATAAATAGTTTTAATAACACTTACAAGGTAGCATTTGAAATCAATTTCATGGTTTGAAATACAGTTTTATTAAGTAAAAAAAAAATTTCGAAGAATTTCACAACTTATCAAATACCGAGACAGACTGAATGATTATGCCAAATGTTTTAGAAAATAACTAATTTACAACATCCCTTCTTAACATAGGAAAGTTTAATATTTTAAAATGCAAGTGTCATAAAATTTTTTTAGTACTCCAAATGAATAGTAAATACATGAAAAAGCGTTCCACTTCATTAGTTATTAGGGGAATACAAATTAAAACCACATTACTGACCAGGGGTGATGCTACACCTGTCATGCCTGTAATCCCAGCACTTTGGAAAGATTGCTTACACCCAGGAGTTTAAGACCAGCGTCGGCAACCATAGGGAGAG
Source organism: Papio anubis (assembly GCF_008728515.1). Lineage (NCBI taxonomy): Eukaryota > Metazoa > Chordata > Mammalia > Primates > Cercopithecidae > Papio > Papio anubis. The sequence goes on from NC_044976.1 coordinate 213,194,388, forward strand.
GCACATCTCTACCAAAAATGTCACCAAGTGTTGGTGAAGATATAGAACACATGAAACTTATAAACTGCTGCTGGAATATAAAGAACAAACACTTAAGGAAAGCATCTAACAGCATCTACAAAAGTTGAACATATGAACATTCTATCATCCAGCAGTCCCACTTCTAGGTACATAGCCAACAGAAATGTTTATGTATGCACACCTAAAGACATATACCCAAAATGGAAAAACAAAACAAATCCAAAAATAGAACAGATACATTGGGGTCTAGTCGTGTAGTGGAAATATAATACAGCAATGGGCCTCAATGAACTGTTAGTACAAACAACAACATAAATAAATCTCACAAATAAAATTTTGAAAAAGCCGCTATATGATTTCACACTCAAAAGCAGGTAAAACTAATACTATGCTGCAGAAGTCATCCCGTTTGCTTGGTGGAACATAGTGACTGGAAGGGTAGCGGAGGGGAAGGCTTATAAGGTAGCGGTAATATTCCGTTTTTTAAATATAGGTGTTACATGGTGTGCTCACTTCATGAATATTTACAAAGCTGTATTCTTGTGATTATTTTACTCTTATGTATCTCATACTTTAAGAAAAAGTTTACCTTAAAAAATTATTACACGTAACAGAAACAGGCTCTTTTGATTTATCATATTTTGCACCACCAACTATTAGTTCCAGTATTCTTTACTATGTTCAGCAATAATTTCTGAAATGGCTATTCTCATCACCATGAGGGGATCTCATTTGTGATCACTGTATTCATGAGTCCTTGCTCATTAGAAAAAAAAAATAGTGTTTTAATTTCTCAAAAAGATGTTCTTTTACAAGTGATGGGGGAGGTTTTAAATTTTCCTGTTATGATCTTACTGAAGCTCTCAGTTCTAAAATAAAAGTAGGCTGGGGGCAGTGGCTCAGGTCTGTAATCCTAGCAGGATTTTTTTTTTTTTTTTGTGGGGGAGGCTGAGGCAAGAGGATCACTTGAACCCAGGAGTTCAAGACCAGCCTGGGCAATATGGTGAGATTCTATCCTCTACGAAAAATTTAAAAATTAGCCAGGCGTGGTGGTGTGCACCTGTACTCCCAGCTACTCAGGAGGCTGAGGTGGAAGGATTGCTTGAGCTCAGGAGGTTGAGGCTGCTGTGAGCTATGATCATGCCACTGCACTCCAGCCTGGGCAACAGAAGGAGATCCTGTCTCAAAAATAAAAGTATTGGGCTTATCACTTTTTAAGAAAATTAGGTAAGACGTCAAAATTATTTATTTTAAAATGATCATACCATACTAAAACATGTACGGATTTAGAGATGATTTTTGGTCAATCCTTCTTATTTTACAAAAACAGGAAAAGTGATTTGCCCAGGGTCACAAAAGTATGTGGTAATAGATGATATTAGTTAGTACTCAGCTCTCTGGAATGAGAATTTGTCCCTATTCCCTTTAAACCAAGCTTGTCCAACCTGTGACCCTCAGGCCACATGTAGCCCAGAACAGCTTTGAATGCACCTTCACACAATTCACAAACTTAAAACATTATAGGATTTATTTTGAGATTTTTTTTTTTTAGCTCATCGTGTGGCCCAAGACAATTCTTCTTCCAATGTGTCCCAGGGAAGTCAAAAGACTGGACACCCCAGCTAAACCATTCTGCTGCTCATTTTATCACTGGCACTAGATATGGAGGTTTTACTATGCAAAGGAATTTCCAATACATGCCTTTGAAGTTGGATTTAATTAATTCAAGACACATAATTATATAACGTGAGCATCTGCAGTACCCGTAGTATTCATCCTGAAAATAGTTTCCAAAACTCGATGCATTCAGAACTTCAAAAAAATTAACGTAGCAAAATCTGCATTAACTCTAAAATACAGCTTTAATGCAGGTATCAAAAACTACAAAAAAAGAAATTCCCCATGTGGAATCAAAAAGATCTTTCAGGTTCATTCAATAATTTTTTTTTTTTTTTTTTTTTTTTTTTGAGACGGAGTCTCGCTCTGTTGCCCAGGCTGGAGTGCAGTGGCTGGATCGTCAATGATTTTTTTACTTTGCTTTGTTTCTATTTCCATTTAGCCCTATTTCAATGCTTATTTTACTAAACTCAAACATAGGGAGTACTTTGTTTTCTAACATGTCTGTCTCCATATATTTTTTTTCAATAATTTAACATCCATTTCTAACTTGCCTATCAGTCCCAGGTCATTTTAGATCTTTCTCAATTATGGTTGTTATTCTCACAATATCTAAATCATATCATAAGTAATTGTTCTATTAAAATGTATTCTGTCTTTACATTTCAATGAGCTAAACATGCTTTATCTTGAATGATGAATGTTTTTTCCCCTAAATAATACCAACATAAGCCTATACTTGATACAGCCAGTTAAAACAAAAACTTTAGAGAAAATTTCTGGTCAATTAGTGTGTCACTGAGTTAATAAATCATTTAATTACCACTTGCTTGGGTTATCTGTATCCTCATTTTATCAATAAAGAATATAGTATGACATAAGAAACTTCCAAGTTTAAAGTCACAGCCAGGACCTCTGATTTCTAATTTACCTGAAACTAACATACTCTACAGAAAAGATGAGGGATCTCGTAACCTCTGCATATTCAATGCTTTGATATTCAATTGTTTGTTTTGTTTTTAAAGAAATTAGTTTATTAGAGACAGTAAAGCATGAGACAGACAGACAGAGAATGAATCTTTCCCTTGATAATCTCCACTAACTTTATAAATATGCTCAGAATGGAAATGAATGAGAAGAAACAGAGGATGAAGGAGGCATCAGAAATTTTCAGCCCTGTGTTTTACCTCTGGAGAATTCTTATTGTTATGAAGAACATGAACATGGGGGGTGGGGGGCAGTACAGGAAAGGAACAACTGCAAGCTGCCATGCTGAGTTTAACAACAATCATCAAAAGGGGCTTTGGGAGCTCACCAGCTGCAAAGTTTTTGTATTAGGCTGTGATTCCATTGAGAGGATGGGAGCCCCTAAATAATGATGTCAAAAGGGTTTTTACATGCCCAGGAAGCTATTTCAAGCAAACAAAAATCTACATTTGTTCCTAATGGAGGTTAAGGCCTTTGGGGATTAGAGATAGAGAGTGTAGATGGCTATTATCTAAATAAACTTATTGTTCCTAGCACAACAAAGGAACATATTCCTAAAAAGAAATACAGGATATCTTCACTGTAAAACTGCAAAGAAATGAACACTTTTTCCAAGAACAAGCAAAAATGCCAGAAGTTTCATTTTGAAAGTTATATAGCAAAGTGAATTTGAGAATTAAAAGGGAATTAGAGGATAATTTCAAGAGGAATTTCATTAATGGAGATTTTTGCATCATATTTTCATGCTTTTTATTATAGAGTGTAATTCTTAATGACTGCTTCAACAAAATTTGGGGAAAGTAAAATTACATTGCCACTGCTGCTAAGTTTTAACTGATCTTCTCTCTTGTACTTGTATTCTACCCAGTACAGCCCAGCAAATGCAGCATGTTCACATTCACTTGTCCAAAGCAAAATGACTTCTTTCCCAAGAGAAAATGAAGAGATTAAAGGGAGATATCTTCAATGAACAGACGAAAATGTTACCTAACAACATGCAGTCTTAAAAAAACAATAAAAACATAAGTTTTTTCTACAGTCAAGGGGAAGTCTGACAATTCTCAAAGCAAGTTGCAGTGGCATCTTCTGTCAGTTATTCCAAACAACATATTTTTTTCCTTCATTGTAGCTTACCAAGTTTGTGCCACAGGTTTTGTTCCTGGCTACTTGATGCGAAGTGCTTTCTTAATATTTGTTTTTACATAGATTATAATCATGCTTAGTAAATAGGTACTTTTCCAAATGAAATTCTTAGTATTACATTGGGAGTTACCATAGAAAACCACATTAGGCTTATTATAAACTGACTTTATCCACAAACACAGAAAAATTCAAAAGGGATAAATTTAAGACAGTTCACTTAAGACATAGTATAGGTTTCTTGCAAACACGGCTAAAAATTACTTAAGATCATAATGAATCACAAGGATCGGTAAGAGTCAGTAATGAAATGATGTCTGAAGCAAGCACTGAAATATATCTAGGCATAGCACATGCAAAAAATGTGATACTACGCTTTTTCCACCATAATGACCTGCAAATTGTTTTACAATAAGGCCCAACAGTTCTAGCAATGCTGTATAATCTCACATCTTTCCCCTGTCAAATGAAGAAAAAATTAAAAGAAGATACACAAACATAAATATATCTTCTAAGACATATAGTATGCCTGGGTATTGTTTATATGTTTCTGGACAAATCAACATGGTTTGTTGGTGTGTCTGGTTTTTTGCGTTTTGTTTAATAATTATATTGCATAGCTATCCAAAATTGTTCAGAGGTTTTGAAAGAATCAAGTTGTAAAAAATTGTGGATAGGCAGGAATTCTGACAAGCTGTCTAAACATGACCCTTTATTTCAACATGAAGATAAAGAGGCAAAGCTATACTGATTGGGTAGAAAACAAGAATGGGACTTAAAAAAAAAAAAAAAAAGAGCTGGACAGATAGTGTTCTTCCTTCTAGTTGATAGGAAGGCCACACAGAGTAAAACCATACTCACAACTTTGGTGTTCACATGCACAATCTTGACCACTTAGAAAGAAGCAGCTTTACTAGTGCTTATAAAAATTCATTAGTCCCTATAAAACCAGAACCAATTCAGCAGACAAGTAAATAAAACAATATAAAGAATATAACTTCACAAACTTCGATGTAGAATTTCAGAAAATGTTAAAGTTCACTGAGAAATACTATTTAGTGTGATTAAGGTAATAAAAATAAATCAATAATGCAAAGACAGTATCAATCACTTGTTTTCAAATTTGAGGGTTTTTGTTCTAACGAAAATATTCTCTCAAAAGTAGTTTAGTTACATGAATAAGATTTCTGGATAACTGATCTGCATAGGCTATAAAAAATTGCCTGTTTATACAGGTCTGACTTTCAAAGCCCCAATCTTGAGTACGTGGTCAAGGTTAGCCTTACCATACGAATCAGAGTGACATCTAGTGGCAACTCCATTGAAGTACTTGGTACTTCATCTGCTGTAAATACAAATGAACAGTACCTAGCACATGGCAGGCCCTCACATACTGTTGCATGAATACTTTAACTTGAATATTTTAAGCTAATATTATAATTTCCTCAGTTCTACTGAACTTCCTCCTTCCTTTTCCTTACCACTTCTAGTCCTTCATTCTCTCCCTATTTTCTCAGTTGAAAAGATCCCTTCTACTTGTCTCATTCTCTCTATGGAATCCCTGATCATTCTATATTTTTCTAACCCATTTTTTCTTTCAGTATACACATCTTATCAGTCTCCATCCTAGGTATATGATATAATCTATTTTACGTGGAACTCTTCTGAATACTGCTATACCAAATCATGAAACTAAACCAAATAAATCTATCATAATTCATGCAAACCTGGGAAATTATTTCATTCATCTCTAGTTGACTTGATCATGACTGTTTTCTAAAGGAACCATGCCACATCTTCTTTACCCCTCTTCAAACCCCTATCCCCCAACCCCATCTTTCTCATTTTATAATACCCTTACTTCCTAGAAAACAGGGAAACCATTAAATGTGAATAACTTCAACTTCCCAGCTCTCTACTTGAAACATTCGGAATACCCCCTTATACCAAAGGAAGTCTCATACATTCTACTTTTCAAGAACTAACCCCTCTTTCTTGTGTCCCATCTTCATTGTCATCTAAGATTTGATTATGTCAAATGATGATCTTTCTCTTGGATCTTTTTGAATTTCCCTCTGCATTTTGACTCCTTTCCTTCAACCTATGAACATGCTCAAGACACCCAATCCAAAAATCATCTTTCTTTGGCTTGCTGTAATCTATTTTCTTTCCTTTTATCAAAAACAACTCAGAAGAAAAATCTATGATGACTGTCTCCATTTCTTCAATATCCATTCACTTTTCAACTCCTGGCAATTTGTTACTTACCATCACTACTACTGATCTCCAAAAAGTCACCAATGAGGTTATCAGTGGCCCCTTCACAGGCCTTGTTGTCCCTGAATCCTGAAATAATGCTGTAATAATTGCTCTTGCTTGGCATCTAAAGTGCAGCGATCTTTTTATTCTCTTCCAATCTCCCTCATAACTCCTTCTCTCCTTTCTTCTCCTTCTCATACAGGCTAAATGCAATATGGCCTCGTATACACTTGAGCAAATAAAGAGGCAAAGTCTTGCTTTTATAAAGAAAGTGCTTCAGTTTCTAAATAGAAATTGATTTGCCTATGAATTTAGCTCAAAATTATGTGCTGCTTACTACCCTCCTTTCCTTCAAAGTAACGCTTGAATCCTTCTTTGTTTAAATTTGCCCTAATTATTTCCAATCATAATTCACTGTCCCTAATAAACCAAATTTTATCTTGCATTAACATACATTTTGTATCATCTTTAGATGTTTCCTGAGGTTTTTAAAAATTCTCTATTATGTTAACCTGCAACTACTGTATGCCTCCCTCTCCCACTTTCTCTCCCTTCTCGCATGCGCGCACACACACACACACACACACACACACACACACACACACACACACGGTATCTTACAAGGACAGCAAGCTCAATGCCCTTGTCCTCCACCCACTTCTGGGTATTTCTTCAAAATGTTTTAAATCTGAATACACTACTCTTTAACTCTTTACCGGTAAGTTATTAGTAAACACTTGGTGATTAAGGCTAATCCTTTTTTTTTTTTTTTTTTTTTTTTTTTGAGACAGAGTCTTGCTCTGTCACCCAGGCTGGAGTGCAATGGCGCAATCTCAGCTCACTGCAACCTCTGCCTCCCAGGTTCAAGCGATTTTCCTGCCTCAGCTTCCCGAGTAGCTGGGACTACAGGCGCCCGACATCACGCCTGGATAATTTTGGTATTTTTAGTAGAGACGGGGTTTCACTATGCTGGCCAGGCTGACCTCAAACTCCCGACCTCAGGTGATCTGCCCGCCTTGGCCTCCCAAAGTGCTGTGATTACAGGTATGAGACACCATACCTAGCCAATGAAGGCTAATACTTGAATAACTGTTCATTAAAAAGAAATGATAAAATAATGTTTTTTAGGCCGGGCGCGGTGGCTCAAGCCTGTAATCCCAGCACTTTGGGAGGCCGAGACGGGCGGATCACGAGGTCAGGATATCGAGACCATCCTGGCTAACATGGTGAAACCCCGTCTCTATTAAGAAATACAAAAAACTAGCCGGGCGAGGTGGCGGGCGCCTGTAGTCCCAGCTACTCGGGAGGCTGAGGCCGGAGAATGGCGTGAACCCGGGAGGCGGAGCTTGCAGTGAGCTGAGATCCGGCCACTGCACTCCAGCCTGGGTGACAGAGTGAGACTCCGTCTCAAAAACAAAACAAAAAAAAATAATAATAATAATGTTTTTTAAAAGAAAAAAACTGACTTTTGTTTTAGCTTTTTGACTGATACTATTAGTCTATAAACACTATAAACACACAGAAAGTGAGATAATGCTTTGGAAAAAGATTAATTTTCTAATTCTGAGCTAACTGGCCCAATTTTACTTGTGAAAACTGCTCTGTAATTTGTCACAACTCTAATTTACACCAAACTCAACATAATTTTTTTAAATGCTTCTCAAAAAAAAAAAAAGACTCTGAAAGAGAAGGATGGACTTCTGGAAAATTAGCAGCACAGAATCACGAAGAACAATATTTGAAGCATCTATACAACTTTTATAAAACATTTGCCACAAGGCAAGTTTTGGTGTGTGCAAAAATCCATTTGTAGACCAGCTGTGACAGACTCTTTAAAGCATATCCAAGGCAATGATAAATGAAGCGGACATTCATGCCAAACGCATGGATTTAGATTTACATATCAAGAAAGCATTAATAAATAATCCTACAAGGAGTACAGTTGCATCTACATTTTATGTAAGTAATAGTTGCTCATTTCTTTTTAGGGGAAGGGGGAATGCTATATTCATCTTTTAAAATGATAAATTCTTCATTTTTGTTTTGTTATTTTCTTTTTCTCCTTAGTCTAGTGAAGAGAGAGTCAGATAGACTCTAGAAGGCTAGCCTTCTGCCAGAAGGCCCTGGCAAATCTACTCCACTGTTGTGGGGAGAGGGGCACTTTGATCTGGAAGATACATAGGGACTCAGATTTAGAAATGTAGCCTGGAAAAAGCATTCTATTGCTGAATGGACATTTGTCTACAGGAATAGTTCCTGAGACACACATGGAAGAGCTGAAACAGGACCCAGCCCACAGGGGAACAGAGCTGGCAGGGAAGGTGGGGAGGGGGACACAAAAGTAGGCTGTAGCTATTCCAGGTGAGTTCTTCGATATCAAGAGAGTTTAGGGAGGTTGGATGTCCTCCAGGAACTTCAGTTCTGGAGCCTACAACTATCTAGGACCATTTTAATTAGCTAATCTGCTATTCACATTTATACCCCACTCAACCAAAACTCCACTAGCTTCAGGGAAAAGTGGAGGACACTACAGAATTGGTACTCTGATTGTCTAGCCAATCACAGTCAGCTGTTGAGCTGGGTTAAATGCTATATACAGGGTCAAAAATAGTGCAGGTTGGGCGACCTCTGTTTTATTATTTAAGATAACTGAGTTTCTTTGCTTTTGATACAAAACCAAAAATCATTAAATGAGAGAACATTTTTAACTAAGAAAAAAATGTTTATACTGAAAAGTACAAAAAATATATTTATCCAAAATCAGGCATATATGCATCTGAAAGGTGTATCTACTAAAGTGATATGACATAACAATTCTAAACAGTCCTGAAATGTTGAATTAATTCTAGTAACCATGAGCAGTGCTTTCCGAACAGCTTTGATTCTGAAATGAACATTCTTTGTATTTGATGACACTAATTCAGCCTTTTTGTGGTCGATGCTATAAATGTTACGGAAATTATGTACTGCCCATGTTCATTACCTAAATTTCACATAATAATAGGTTTGTTAAATTAATTTTTCCCTAAAATAGATAAAACAATTACTCCTTATTAAGGATTAATCACTTGCCAAATTTAATTTTCTAAAACAACCTCATTTCAATTACACAAAAAGTCTTAGATTTGGTTATTTTCAACTTTTCATTTTATTTTTTCAAATTCAAGTAGACTTTAGAGTTTAAAATAACAGAAACACTTTGCAGGTAGTCCCTTGGTTTTTAAGTGGTGTGAAATTCACTGTAGCTTCTGGGTACTCTAAATGCTTTGCTCCACAGAACAATTATATAAATAGTTAACTCTGAGGATGCTGTCATAAAGGCCTATTAGCTTGGTTTAACAGTACTAGTTATACCATTAAATCAGCTCTAACTCTAGGCTCTTGGGATGAAAGCATGGGGGAAAGGAAGTTAAAGTTTTCATCCCTTTTCCCAGGCACAGAATTCGTCCTAAGCAGACATCTGAAGTAGGCAAATGGAACTTTGGCATAATTCCTACCCCTTTTCCCAATACATATTCTTTTCCTACATCCTTTTGTTGTTTCTACCAGTTGCAAGGTCTTCATGCTTCCTCCATCATGTTATGCCATTTAGATTTGCCTTAAGTTCTCCAAATGGCCCATATTTCAAAATTTAAGCCCTACATCACCATCCGATTTCACAGGCAACACAAAGAATGCCAACTGCTTCTAAGGAGTAAGTGAATGAACATGCCTAAACCTTTTTAAAAATAATTAAGTACCATGACTATGAACTTAAATAAATATATAATCTATGGGATCTTAAGTAGTGTAAAAAATTGAAGTAAAAGCAACATTTTAAAAAGAAAGCTAGGGAATATAAAGCAAGGTATTTGGATGCAGAAAGTTCCTACGTAAGCAGACTAGCACTAACCTGAAAGCGTATGCTTTTTCACTTTCCTACAGTTTTTTCCCCTTTTCCCCCTAAACATACAGTTTCTCAAAATCTAGTATCTTCAGAATTGATCCTAAAAGTTGAAAGAGAAACAAGCCAACAATGTCCACTTAGAGAGAGAGAGAGAGAGAGAGAGAGAGAGAGAATGATCCTAGGAAATCTGTTTTCAATTAAAAAACTTACAGAATTTGGTTTAAGAAAGAAATGTTCTTTCAGTATGTACATCCGATAGTCATATTATACTGTTCTTTTGTACCTTGATGCTGATCAAGGTTGGTAGAGAAATGAATGTTTCTTCTATGAGTTGTAACCATTTCATCATGATATATTCCTCATCAAGACTCTCCAGTTGTTCTCTGTTGTCTGCTATGTCAAACACAACTCTTGAACAGGTTAGGGGCTTAGGTAGTAGAGTGTAAAATAACTGAATAGGAATGTTGAGACATTTTATGGCAAACCTCCAGAACTAAATTGAAGAGCTGGAATCCCATCTTTTCCCATGAAGCCTTCTATAAAGCAAAGATGGAGAAGTAACATCTTCTCTTCTAATAATGTGAAGATTATTAGAATCTCTCTTCTAATAATGTGACATAGGTTAGCACTTAATGTACATACCGTCTTGAATTATTCTCTGTGTGTTTCATACATTGGTCTTACTCTTTGAGTAGATAATGAAAGCATGGAAGTAGATTATGTAGAATTTGCCTCATCTCTATGTATTGTCCCAGTTTCATTACTAATAGAGTACTCTATCACTCTCAAAAGGGTACTGGTTTGGAAGATACACAGCCAGCTTATCCTTAAAGTAAAAGACCACATCTTAAGTTTCTTTTCTCATATCAAATACCTACTATATACTCAAGAGAAACTTTGATTTGACTGAATTCCAAATTCATTATGGAGTCATTATTTTCTTGGTTACAGTCTCATGGCCCTCTGTACTTTCCATAATTAGCATTTATCACAGTTGATAATTACATTGAATGATTAGCTGTAGAATGTCTGTATCTGCATTTGGTTTTACCGTGAGCAGTGGTACTCAAAACCAGGAGTAGTGATGTGCTCCCCACCTCAGCAGACATTTGGCAACATAGACATTCTTGGTTACTGCCAATGTGCTGAGGGATGGAGAGACAGGAGGTGCTGTTATCGAGTGCAGGGTCCCCCACCCCTGGGCCGGAGACTGTGGCCTGTTATGCAGCCAGAGGTGAGCAGCAGGTGAGCGAGCATTACCACCTGAGCTCCACCTCCTATCAGATCAGCTGCAGCATTAGATTCTCATAGGAGTGCGAACCCTATTGTGAACTAGGCATGCAAGGGATCTAGGTTGCACGCACCTTTGAGAATCTAACTAATGCCTGATGGTCTGAAGTGGAACAGTTTCATCCCCAAACCATCCCCCCTCCACACACCACCCAGGTTCATGGAAAAAATGTCTTCCACAAAATCCACCCCTGGTGCCAAAAAGGCTGGAGACAGCTGATCTCATGGGTAGAAGCCAGGGAGGCTGCTAAACATCTTATAATGCACAGTACAGCTTGCTATGACGAAGAAGAATTATCTGGTTCAAAAATGCTGAAGTGAAGAAACTATTCCATGAAGTCAAGAACCCTGTCTATTTTGACTCACGATCTTCCAGCAGAACAGCTTGATATGTATGAAATCATCAATAAATATTTGCCAAATTAATAAATGTATCACTCAAGTCCTTTTTAATTTTTTTTTTTTTTTTTTGAGACAGAGTCTTGCTCTGTCCCACAGGCTGGAGTGCAGTGGCACAATCTTGGCTCACTGCCACCTCCGCCTTCCGGGTTCAAGCAATTCTCATGCCTCAGCCTCCAGAGTAGCGGGGATTACAGGCAGGTGACACCATGCCAGGCTAATTTTATTTTTCTTTTTTTTTTTTTCAGTAGAGACAGGGTTTAGCCATGTTGCCCACGGTGGCCTCGAACTCCTGAGCCCAAGTGATCTGCCTGCCTCGGCCACCCAAAGTGCTAGGATTACAGGCATGAGTTGCTGCACCCGGCCTCCTTTTTTAATTCTTATACTGGCTCCTTTTTATCTTGCCTGTCTTCTGTCATATGTGCAAACCCACCTGAAGCACTAGAAATTGAGGGTTTAAAGTGTGAGCGTATCTTTGAAATTATCCAATTACCAGTATACTGATAGATTCGCTGATAAGAAAGCAAAACTATTAGCCAAATTTACAGCTTCATGTTAATCATGTTCTCCATGTTACAGAATTATAAATAATAATAAATTACAGAGAAAACTCTCAGGAGTCCCCAGAATGTTTTCTTATAATCTTATCATAACAAGCCTTAAGTTAGTCATAAGTTTAGAAAACAGAAAATCATAGAGACCAGAAAAAAACTCTAAGACTCATCCACATCATCAAAAATGGACAGTAAAAGAACCCTTTTATCATAAAGCAATTTTACCTAAAGTTCAAAGCATAAGCTTTGGTGGGATATGGGGATCCCCAAAGTATGCATTAAAATGTGAAGACCTTTCTTTTCTTAAGTATTTAGGCATGGCCAAAGTAAGTAAGAATCCGCTGGTACTGAAAGGGGAAGCTAGGAGAAAGGCTCAAGCCCAATCAAGGAAGTGACCACAAGAAGTAGTGGCCAGCATGATTGAGAGATTGGTTATATACAGGAGATGAACCATATAAGTCATATACTGTAGATAACTGAACCCCTGTTTCTCAGTGGAAGTTACAAATATAAAAAGGATAAAGCTAGAATGAACTCTTTGATGTGAGACAGAAATTGAAATATCAATGCAAATTCAGTTTTTAATATACAGACGCAGAAATCATAACCATAAGTGAATATGTCATATAATTATTTCCTAATTTTATTTTTAAGGAAAGAGCTTGACAACAGTGACACTCAATACAGGGAACACAATTAATACCCAGATTTAGAGTTCTAAATATCATTGTCCACACAAAAAGGAATCAGGATTCCCTGGAAAACTGCAGATTCCAGGGCTGAAGCAGGGATATCACAAGCAGAGCCTGGAACATCTTATTGTGCCAGAGAGTAAGAAGGTGCTCAAAGAATGATGGAGACATGTTAAAGGACATAGAAATTTGAAGGGAATCCCACTGGCCAAATCTGAGACAATCGGGACATCAAAATACCTAACACTAAAACATTATGACTCATTTGTTGAATAAAACAAGAATCCATGAGCCCATATTGATATAAATAAATAATGAATTTATGAATGGAGAGATTCCCTATAAGAGAATCCCAACTAATGAATGTTGAAGAAACAACAAATTAGAAAGTCACCATTTGACATTCATCTTAGTCACAACTAAGTTAGGCAAGAAACATCAATAAATGCTAAAACTAATGAGTGAAAGAGAAACATAATATTTACATAGTCTCAAAGTACCTCCTTAGAAAATAATAACAAAGGACAAAAGAGTACCTCTACAGTGGAGAAAACTAGTAGTCACTACCTTCAGGCAATCAAAGTTAATATCAGTAATAATGGAATAAACCAAAATTGAGTATCAATTCAGAATAAGAACAAAATATCACTTTTGTGATATTGCTGCCAAAAATGTACAACCTACATCTAATCAGGAAGAAACATTAGACAAACCCTAATTATGGGATGCTCTACAACATAACTGGCATGTAATCTTTAAAAGCATAAAAGTCATAAAAGTAAAGACTGTGAAGCCATTCCACATGAAGAGACTAAAGAGCCCTGACAATCAAATGCACAGATCCTGGGTTAGAATTTTGCAATGAAAGACATTATTGAAAGAATTGGCAAAATCTAAATGGGGTCTGATGATTAGATGGTAGTGATTGATACATCACTTTTAGTATCTTGCCTTAATAGTTAAACTCTTTTTACATAAGAGAATGTCAATGCTACAAAAATGCACCAAAGCAATCAATAGTAACGGAGCATCTCACTCTCAAATGGTTCATTAGAAAAAGCATTATTGAGCAAAACTCCGTCTCAGAAAAAAAGATAAAGAAGAAAAAGCATTATTCTTAGAACTTTTCTGTAAGTTTGAAATTATTTCAAAATAAAAATAAATGCAATGTCAAAGTTCTTACATTTGCAGTCTCTACTTACTTTCTGATACAGATTTATCTAATTAATACTTTTGGGTTTTTTTCCCCCCATACGGAGTCTTGCCTGTCACCCAGGCTAGAGTGTAGTGGCACCATCTTGGCTCACTGCAACCTCTGCCTCTCGGGTTCAAGTGATTCTGGTGCTTCAGCCTCCCGAGTAGCTGGGACTACAGGTACACACCACCACGCCTAGCTAATTTTTTTCTATTTGTAGTAGAGACGGAGTTTCACCATCTTGGCCAGGCTGTTCTCAAACTCCTGACCTCAGGTGATCCGCATGCCTCGGCCTCCCAAAGTGCTGGGCTCACAGGCATTAGCCACCACACCCAGTTATCTAAGTAATACTTAAGGCTCTTAAATAGGTTATGGTAATAAATTTCATTCATTTGTTATTCACTTGATAAATATTAAGTGTCAGACTCTTTGACTGGCACTGGGAGGATGGTAGACAAAAATCACTGCTTTCATGGAGTTTATATTTCCATGAGGGAGAAAAAAGGTTATATAGTATGAAAAATGCTAGGAGAAAAACATAGCAAAGAAGGGAATAGAATACTTTGGGGAGGACTAAAGTAACCAAGGGAAGTCTCATTGAGAAGGTAACTTTTAAGGAAAATTAAAACAATGTGAGGAAGCTCGATGTAGATATATGTGGGAAAGAGCTTTCTTGACATAGTAGCAAGGCTTTAAGATGGAAAATGCCTAACACGTTCCAGGAAGACAAAAAAGCTGCAATGATAAGAGCATGAAGCAAAGGGAGGAAGTAGTAGAAACTCAGATCAGAGCGGTAATGAAGAGCCAGATCATCTAGAGCAGCAGTCCCCAACCTTTTTGGCACCAGGGACCAGTTTAATGGAAGACAATTTTTCCATAGACCTTGGAAGAGGTAGGGGGAGAAGGTGTCGGGCTAAAACTGTTCCACCTCAGATCATTAGGCATTAGATTCATTAGATTCATTAGTTAGATTTAGTCCAAGGGAACGTGCAACCTAGATTCCTCGCATGCAGAGTTCACAATGGGGTTCGCACTCCTATGAGAATCTAACGCCACATCTGATCTGACAGGAGGCGGAGCTCAGGTGGTAATGCTCGCTCACCTCTTGCTATGTGTTCCAGGTCCTAACAGGCCAGGGACCAGTACTTGCCCACAGCCTGGGGGTTGGGGACACCTCATCTAGAGTCTATAGATCCCTGAAAGGACCCTTGGCTTCTACTGAGATGGGATGCTACAGGAGGTTTCTGAGCAGAAGAGTCAAATCATTCTGACTGAAGTTAAGTAGGATCAGTGGGGCTGCTCCCTGAAAAACAGAATAAAGGCGGGTGGCTCATGCCTGTAATCCCAGCACTTTGGGAGGCCAAGGCAAGAGGATCACTTGGGTCCAGGAGTTCAAGACCAGCCTGGGCAAAATGCCAAAACCTCAACTCTACAAAAAACTACAAAAATCAGCTGGGCATGGTGGTGTGCAACTGTAGTCCCAGATACTCGGGAAACTGAGGTGGGAGCAGAGCTTGAGCCCAGGAGGTCGAGGCTGCAGTGACTATGATTGGACCACTGCACTGCATTCCAGCCTGAGCAACAGAGTAAAACCCTGTCTCACCAAAAAATGAAATAAAACAAAACAAAATAAAATAAAATAATACACAAGGACAAATTCGATGAGACAATGCCTCAAATTTAACTTTTTCATGACAGCCAATCCTGTATTATAAAATACAATAAAAACTTAGGTGAAAGCTAAATTATTAAACCATATTTTATGCTATATCTTTCCAAAATAACATGATGAGTAATGAATAATTTTATGAATTAAAAAGGAAAAAAAAAAATTCAAGGTCTTGTTCCAACATCCAGATTTATTTTTAAAATCAATGAACTTATTTCTTACATTATTAATCTGAAGGCCATATCTTAGTGTAAGTCTAAGAAATGTACTTAAATGAGAACAGTTATTTAATCTTATAACAACTGTAGTAAATGCTTCACAAACCTAGGAAAGGAGGAGGAAAAAGAGGAGATGATAATATGAAAATCACAAGGCAGGAGAAATTAAAATTAAGAAGGATAAAAGGAAGGTTCTGCTTCTGTAAATATCAGATTAAATAATTGAGGTGAATACTCCACTGAGAACAATTTAAAATGTAAGACAATATTAGGACTCTGATAAATCAATTCCCACATTAAGCTGGAATCACAAATGGCTAATCGTTAATGTCAATGGGGAACCAAAAAATACACTGAATCTTGCACAGATCTACACCTTAGATTCATGTCAACTGAGTAGACCAGGAAACTTTAGGCTTTAAACTTGGGTTAGGCTACTCCCGGACTGCTAATGCCTCCAAAGCATCCAGCAGATACAGAATGAAGATAACTTTACTCAAGGTTTCATTTTGTTTTCGTCTTTTTAGAGACAGGGTCTCACTCTGTTGCTCAGACAGGAGTACAGTGGTATGGTCTTGGCTCACTGCAGCCTCAACCTCCTGGGCTCAAGCATCCTCCTATCTCAGCCTCCCAAAGAACTGGGACTACACGCATGTACCACTACATTTGTGTGTTTTGTTTTTTTTCTTTTCATGGAGACAGGATATTGCTATGTTGCTCAGGCTAGTCTTGAACTTCTGGGCTCAAGTGATCCTCCAGTGTCAGCCTCCCAAAGTGCTGGGATTACCATGGGAGCCACTATGCCCAGTCCAAGGCTTCATATTTCTACAAATAATTTTCAAATACCATGTCCAGCAAACACATTTAATCCTCATTATTCATGGATTCTGTATTTGCAGATTCACCTAGGCACCTAAAATTATTTGTGATAAAAAATCTGGGTGCTTTAGGGGTCATTTGCAGGCACAGAGCAGCAAAAAATTTGAATAACTTGATGCCTATGTTCTCACATGAGGCTGAACAACGTGTCACACTCAGCCTTCTTGCTTCAGCTCTCCTATTACAAACAATGTCCTTTTCACAGTATATTTAGTGCCATGTTTTTCATATTTTTGTGCTTCCTGTTGGTGATTTCAGTTTAATGGCCCTCAGGTATAGTGTTGAAATCTCATCTAGTGTTCGTCAGCAAAAGAAGGCTATGATATGCCTTATGGAGAATAAATGTTTGTTTAAATAAGCTTCATTCAGGCATGAGTTATAGTGTTCGTGGCCATGAGTTCAATGAATAAATAATATTAAATAAGATGTCTTTAAACAGAAGCACGCATAAAACAAGGTTATGTAATTGATCAGCTGGTGAAGATGTGACCAGAGACTTGCAAGAACCTAGCCCTGTATTTCACCTAGAGCAATGGGTCAGTATCTGTGGCCCCTTTATGGGCCAGTATGTATAACCAGCATCTAATAAGCCAAGACACCAGAGCAGGAACTTCAAATACTGAAAGTATCAGACACAGAGTGTCAATGAAACAACTACATTTACTCTATGTACAAGAAGACAGAAGCCAAAGTTGAAATTTTCCTCAGTGAAATATAAAACTATACAAGAGACATGTCTAATTTGGAAGAGAAACAAATTTTGAGAACTGAAAAATACGATGTCCAAAAATAAAGACTCAATGGACAAGCTAAATATCATAATTTAGATAGAGGAATGTTATCTTCGGTGAATAAAAGAAAATAAACCCTGACCTAGAACTGTCTTACTCAGTAAAAACATCCTTTAAAAATATGGAAAAAATAAATACATTTTCACACAAATAAAAACTAAAAGACTATCAATGGATAAATGGATAAACAATACGTGGCATATACATACAATAGAACATTACTCAGCCTTACAAAAGCAATTTTGACACATGGTACAAAATGGGTGAACCTTAAAGACATTAAGCTAAATGAAATAGGCCAGTCACAAAGGGAAAAATACTGTATGATCCCACTTACATGAATTACTTTACTCTTAACCATTTAAACACATAGAAATGATAACTACAAGCAAAGCCCATAGCACCATGTCTGATATTCAATAAGAAGGAAATGTTAGCTTGGGAAGAGATACCATTAACTTAATGATGTTAAATTTTTTAAGGAAAAGATGAATGTACTTTTAAAAATATGTACACATTTTAAGAAATATAATAAGTATTTTCTTATTGAAGCAAAAATGCACAGAATTTTGGTTCCTTTATCCTGGAATCTCTCTTGTCTCAACGTTGCACTGTCACTAATCCAAATCCAGTACCTCATAAGAAATTAGGATGCTAGGACAATTTCTAAAAGTCAGAACAACAGATTTTGGTCAGGATACCTGGCAACTGTAAATGAACAAAAACATCTACAGTTACCCCCAAATTTCTGAAGAATATGTTTAATATCTTCTCAGTAATTCTGAGTGTCTAAGAAATTCTGGTATGTATTTAGTGACTAAATCATGTGAAATGGATACTTAAATTACGTTTATTAAAATTATCTTTCATTCCTAGAGGGGAAAAATAATCATTTATTCTGTTTAGATTGCTGATCATCTGTTCCTAAATTTATGTCAACAGAAAATACTAAAAATCATAGACAATAAATTTACTATGTAATATGCTTATTAAATGCCCCCTCTGAAACTCCTTTGTAATAATTTGATCAAGCTCATACACATTTTTCAGAAGCAAGGTATTTCAGGAAGAAGAGATAATGTCAAAATTATCTTTTTTATCTGACTGATGTATAATCAATGATCCACCCTCTACAGATGGCTATGAAAGCATCCAAAAACTGTTTCTATGTGACAGAGTGCATCATGCTCCAAACGGACTGTTTTCCGTACTATTAATAAGACTATTAACATACTTTCTCTCAAACCCTTCATTTCAATCGTAAGTCCCCCTTCAAGACTCATGAAATAATTTCATAAAATAAATAAGATATGTGAATGGTTAAAACACTGACCTAAGCACATCTGGCAACACAATTTATGCATGGCAAGGTAAAGATCACTGACACTGTATTTAAAATGTAAATCTTCTAATCTCCCAAAATCATGTACTCACTGTTCCAGAAACATTTCTAGAATGAACCAGAGCTTTCAGGATTAGGGCCAAGTATATTATAGTGAATTTTAATGTTGGCTTATGGGTCTGATATCTGTCATTTACTTACTTTATGACCATAAAGACAGACTTATCTGAGTAGAAAATATTTTAACAACTTATGAAAGCAAAAAATTGATATTTCTAAGTATAATTACTCAACTATGAAATCAAATCAAATATCAAATTTTTCTACTGAATGAAAAATTATCCCCTCATTCTCCATTAAGTATTGCCTACTAGCTATACAAAATTGTACGGCTTATTACTCTAACAAAGAAAAATGATATAACGTTTATTTTACTACCGTCAATTAATAAACTAAAACCAGTTTCTAAATCATCATTTTATTCTACTGAAATTCCCATACATTTTTAAAAAGTGAATAAATAGCCTACTCAGTAGAATTTTTGTTTCTCAAGAGTCTAATAAGAAAAATCTTATCAATTAAAAATGATATAAACTTTACAGTCTCAGAATACATCCCTCTAAAGTAATTTTCCAATTGGTAAGCTGTATTTCAGAGAACCCTGCCGTCTTTAAAATCCTAATTATATAATAATACAAATTTTATCAATTGTATTCAATGAATGAGAAGCTAGTGCTTTACTGTGAATCACTTGGAAGTTCGCCTTAATTTTACCTTTAGGCTTGAGCTCAAAACGCATTCAGGACAAAAGACTCTAGCAGCCCTTCATGGATATCTGTTTATCACTATTGGCTAAAAGCATGCCAACTGACAGGGGCAAACTTTGCAACAGATTTAAAATAAGGAAGGAGTCACAGAGCAGATGTACACATCAAAATTCTTCATAGTATACTCAAGTTTAAATGAAAACGACTACAATAATGTCAGAAAAAGTTTAGTAAATAAATTTGGGACGTTTCTGTACTTATCAGAACCTCATAACTGCATGTAATTTTTAAGTATATTCAAAATTACAGTTATTACTGACTAGTGTCTTTGAGTAAAAAGCAAAAGAAAGTTATTTGCTTACTAATTTCAGAATTTAAATATCGTATTTCCTTTAAGGTTTAAAAGTCTTTTCCTTTTCTGTTTATTTCCATTTTAGACACGAATAGTACTTTTGCTTTAATTTCAAAAGACTTGTGAATGGATGGTCTTCACTTTTTCATCAATCTAATCAGCAGAATACTGAGACTAAGAAGTTAACATGAACACCCTCCAGTGGCTGACTCTGCAGCACAACAGAAACATTTTTACCCTGAACTCGGATTTCACTGTGGATATTTCTGAATGATAGAAAATTTGGGGCTTATACAACAGATTACAATCATATAAATTTTGGTAAAATTCCAACCTTTAAAAATAAAAGCATAAACTGTAAGTCGCTACTTTATGCCTCTATTTGCAAAATTCTCACATCAAAATTTTCTCTACCAAGGTGTTAGATACTATTTTAATAAGATATAAAAATAATTTTAATTCCCTTTTAATCTGTTGTCATTATTAATATTCAGAAACTGAAACAAAACTATAAAGTAAAAGGGGCTGGAAGAAAATTAGTCAAAATGCAAATAATGAATCCTTATGGGAAAAAATACATTTGTGCTGTGTATCAAAAGTAACATTTTTTAAATCCTCATTCAATAGTAATCTGAGTGAAACACTGGGTACTGAGAATACAATTCTCTATACATTTGATTTAATCTTAAAAGTGTAATACACAAATATGTTGGTAGGAAATAGCTGTATTTTTAAGAAAACTTTCACTAAAATTTATTTCCATTTCAAAGAGAATTACCGTATTCCTATTAATATTTTAAATATAAATTGTTAAAATCCCAAGTACTGACCTCTAGTATAGGAAACAAAATTGGTTTAAAAATACACAGTAACAAAGAATGGTAATGAAATAAATGAAACCAAAAAGTCTATATTTAACTGGCTGCTCAGTCATTAGAAAGGTGCCCCATAACTACCATATGTTACTCAAATATGTTATCACACCTACAATCTCATCATATGTCTCCCAAGAAATTAATTAGCTCTAACTTTTTCAACTTTGACAAAAACGTCTGCATCAGTCAGATTACTAGCTGTTGCAAACATTTCAAAATTCAAAGCTTTCTTCAGCTTGTATTTAACCTTTTAATTACTATTAATCATTTAGCAACATTTAGAACAGCATTCATTAGACAGATGTCTAATTCTAGAATTCTGAATAATGTAAATTCATTTATACATATATTCACTTTTGGTGCATATTTATTGACGTTAAAAATAAAATTAATCCAAAACCACTTATTGATACATCATTTCACAGCTGTATATTTAGGGTAAGGAGAAAAATACCTAAAATTTTTGCTTTTTCTAAAAATCTAAAAAGTCCTAAGTATTTGAGATTATATGGCTTACAGTAATACATTTAATGAGTATAAAACTTATTTAAATTTTAAAAAGAAACAAGAGGACATGTTAATTTTAAAAGCCTTTATAAGTTACCAGCAGTAAAAAGAAACAGAAGTGGCTAAGAAGAGAATTTTCATAAATATCTTCCTTACCATCAAACTTTCCAAAGGAAAAGAAAAAAAAACTACTACCATTCCTGTTTGATTTTGAACCACAAGCCCAGGCAACCCTCAACCATGTAAACCAGCTTCCACCTCCACCACTTTATTTAAACTACCCTGGTAAGGCTACCAATGACTTCCTAAGTATTCATTTCACAAATATTTATTGAGCAAAGAACAAAAATCCCTTCTTACAGAGTTTACATTCTAGCAGGACTGAAAGAGAAAATTAACATGATAAATAAGTTATATGATGTATTAGTGCGAAGTGCTAATGTCTCCTGATTCCCTCGTTAACCAAGCAAAAATTAAATGATAAAGCTTCAACGGGCTTCAGTAAAGTCACATAAAACATTACTAAATTCTCCTTTCAATTATCTCTGCTAACAAAATAATGGATAATCTAAAAATAATCTCTATTTAGTAAGGAATTAGATTTAAGTTCCAAAGTTACTCCTCAGGCTGGAGTAAACATTCAAGTTAATCAGAATGAGGGCAGCCACAGGAACAGCCAAAAATACCCTGCTGGCAGCTATCTGTCTTTTCTTTGCAGCTACCCAGGTTTTTACCTACTGCCACAGAAAAGGGCACCTGTGAATTATACAATTTTTTGGCTGAAAAGAACCTTAAAGATATCAGGTGTCCTCTACAAAGTTTTTCTTGGCCTGTCCAAAAAGACTTAAGCATTTCTTCCTCTTTATTTCCAAATTCCATAAAATGCAAAAATCATGTCTTTATCTGTGCCTGTATTCCCAAAACTTACTGTAAGTCTGGCACAGAGTAAGTTTGAGTGAACTTTTAAAAACACTATTTTAGAAAGATCAGTCTGGTAGCAAATAGAGCAAAGGCTTAAGGTTTGTAATCACTGTTAAACGATTTGTACTACATATATGTGCACTGCTCTCAACTGGTGAGGAGGGGCATCCATTCATATTCAATAAATATTTACTAAGGTCCTACTGTGTGTAAGGCTACCATTACAGAGGGTATTCCACGGGGAGAAAGAAAATAAAAAAGAAAATTAATAATAATTTTAAATTGCAATTAGTCCTATGATGGAAATGTACAGGATACTTTAATAGAGAGTCTACTGTCTTCAATGGCTTCACAAAGAATTAAGATTATACACAATGTTCTGCCAGGGAAAAGCAAGAGCTTAGGTAGATATTGCAGTAATACAGGTAAAGAGATTAGGAGTTCAATTAACATTTAACAAGCTTTACAATGTCTCATATTCTATGGCACAAACATAATACCCAATCTCCAATCTCAGCCACTCAAGAGCTTGAATTCAAACGAAGAAAAGCCACATAAATATATTATCTTGATTGTGGAGAACACATAGACTTTATGGAATCACAGAGATGAACATTTAGCCAACCAGAGTAGTGAAGAAAAGTTTCCTGTAAGAAGAAAATGCCTAGAATAGGCAATAAATGAAAACATAAACAACATATATTTTGAAGGAATAATTAACAGTAGAAGATAATAGCACATGCACAGGAGATTGAAGGAGGTGGAACATATGAATGTTTCTAGTCTGGTGATTTGTCAGTAGAGGAAAGCTGAAAGGGAATTGATATTAATGAAAAAGAAGATAGCCTCAGTTTTTAAAAATCTGAACTTATGATGACAATGGCATATCCATAGGGAAGTTTCTTTCAACTACAACACTAAAGTGAAGTTCTCTGATTTGTTATTTTAATAAGTACCTGGAATTCACTGATACACAAAGAAGATTTGTAGCCATGACAGCAGAAGAGCTAAGAATTTGCAGAGAGCAGAAAAGGCTCAAGAACAGAGTAAGGATGAGATATAGTCACATTATGTAGGCATCAGAAGAAAATGTGTCAGTAAAAGAGCACACTCCAATGGAGGGATGAACCAGGAAAGCCAAACATCAGGAAAGCCATGGGAGATGAATGTTTCAATAAGGAGGGGGCAATCAATAAATTAAATGATAGGCACACCCAGAAGGCAAAACAGAGTTAGGGCCATTGGTTATGATAAAAGGAGATAATTAGTGGCTATAGAGAAGAGTTTTATCATGCCTATGGTTTCATTAATCATAATCACAAAGATGAGTATAGACTAATATATGAACCACATTCTCATAACCTCAATTATTTTTATAAACATACCTAATATGTATTAGAATGGATATATAAGCAAATAGAAAATTATATAGAGTATTTCCACTAACAGATAACGTTTTAAATGATACTTCCTCACAAGAAAGAAGTATTTTCAAGCTAAAAAATACCCAATAGTATATTTTTTTAAAGATTTGTCATTTAGAGATAATAAAATTCACATATGAAATGATACAATATCTGAGATTTGCTTCAAAATAATCCAGTGGGTAAAGGAGTAGGTGGATACATAGATAAAATAAGATTGGTGATGAGTTGAAAATTTTTGAAGTTGGTGATGATTACATGGATGCTGATTATACTTGCCTCTCTACTTTGGTATAAGTTTGAATTTTTTTCTTAATGTCTTATTGCCTACCGGGAAACAGAAATATTTTAATTTTCCCTACTTATATTTACTATTTGCTTACAGGGTTCTGAAACTAATCTCAAACTGTCAAAAGTAATGAAAACAGTAAAAGTTCTATAGGATCAAAGGTTAGAAAACTGCCTTATAAAACATATAGGGGGGGAAAATCAAGCATAAACAAATTCAAGAATTTGGTTCTGGTTTCAAGAATATTTAAAATTACAAAATGCCATATACTATAATTTAAAAATATTTAGAATCAAAAAATAAAAAATAAATGCCCTGTTTTACCCAGAAGCTAGGAGATACACATACATATATATACATATATATATATATTCTATAACAAATATTATATTGCTATGGTTCTCCATGGGAAAATTACACTACTTAAGGCAAAAAGTCTTTGACAAAATCTTACATAGCGACAGAAGTAGAAGCTTATACCTGTTACAGCTAAAATTGGCTTTCAGCTGTTAACAAATACATTCTTACATGTTTCCTCATTTCCATTGCTAACAGTTTTTTCACATGAGTAACTCCAATTCATTTTTCAGGTCTCCGTTGAAATATTACTTATTTCAGGAGTCTGCTGTCAACTTCACACAGTAGGGCAAATGTCATTCTGTATCCTCCTACAGAACCCTTTTCTTTCCCTATCAAAAATAGTTCATTTTAGTTAGGTGCCACATCTTTTAAAAAACTGAGATATAGGCCAGGCGTGGTGGCTCACACCTGTAATCCCAGCACTTTGTGAGGCAGAGGTGGGCAGATCACAAGGTCATGAGTTCGAGACCAGCCTGATCAACATGGTGAAACTCCATCTCTACTAAAACTACAAAAATTAGCAGGGTGTAGTGGCACATGCCTCTAATCCCAGCTACTCAGGAGGCTGAAACAGGAGAATCGCTTGAAACCGGGAGGCAGAGGTTGCAGTGAGCCAAGATCGCACCTCTGTACTCCAGCCTGGATGACAGAGAGATCCGCCTCAAAACAAACAAACAAACAAACAAAAAATATATACATATATAATTCACATACCATAAAAATCACCATTTTCAAGTATACAAGCCATAGTTTTTATTATATTTACCAGGCAGTGCAACTATCACTACTAATACCAGAACTTTTCATCACCCCAAAAATAAATCCAGAACTCATTAGCAGTCATTCTCCATTCCCTTGTCCCCTCATCTCCTGACCATGAGACTACTTTCTGTCCCTATGGATTTTCCTATTTTGGACATTTCATATTAATGAATCATAAAATATTGTAGCCTTTTGTGTGTAGTTTTTTTTTCACTTAGCTGAGCTTATCAAGGTTATTTCATTTCTTTTCTGTCTGAATAATGCTCCATTTTATGGATAATCATAATTTGCTTATCCACTCTACAGCTGATTGGACATTTGTGGGAGGCAATTATGAATATTACTACTACAAACATTCACATACAAGTTTTGTACAAACATATGACTTTGATGTCCTTAGAAATACACTCAGGTGTAGACTGCTGAGACCTATAACTCTTATGTTTTAAGTTTTTGAGGAAATGCTGTTTTCCAAAGCAGCTATACCATTTTACAAACCTACCAGCAGCGTATGGGGATTCCAATTTCTCCATATCCTCACCAACACTTTTTATCATTGTTTACAGACATCCTAACAGGTGAGTTGATATCTCACATGATTTTAATTTGCATTTATCTGATGGCTAATGATGTTGAGCATCTTTTCATGTATTACTGGCCATTGGATTATCTTCTTTGGAGAAAAATATTCAGATTGTCTATTTAGATTTGTTAATTGGGTTGTCTTTTTATTGAGATGTAAGAATTTTTAATATATTCTGGATACTAGGCCCTTATCAGATTCATGATTTACAAATATTTTCTCCCATACCGTATTCTTTTCACTTTCTTAAAAACTGTTGTTTGCTGAAGACCTTTTCACTTTCTTGACAGTGGCCTTTGACATACAAGTTTTTTATTTTGATGAAGTATACTTTCTTTTTCATTGACTGCTTGTGCTTCTGGTGTCAAATGTAACAAATCATTGCCCAACCCAAAATGACAAAGATTCTAAGAGTTTTAGTTCTTATAATTTAGGTGTTTAATACACATTGCATTAATTGTTATATGTGGTATGAGGTAAGGGGTCCAAATTCATTCTTTTGTATGTGCAAATTGGGTTGTACCATCATCATTTCTTAAAGACTATTCTTCCACACTGAATCACCTTGCTATCCTTGTTGAATTACCAATTGGCCATATATGTATGGTTTAAATTCCAGATTCTCAACTATATTCCATTGATCTACATCTCTCCTCTACGTCTCTTTTTGACTGCACCTAGCACAGGGCCTGAAGGTGGGAAGCACTCAATACAGATTTGTCAGCTGAACAGCCAACTCCATCAATAATAAAATGACAGAATTTCTGAGGTAGGAAAAGCCTTAGAGGGTGTAATCCTATCCCATTATTTAATAAACAGGAAAACTAAAATCTAAGAGAGGTTAACTGACTAGCTCAAAGAGGACAAATTAATCATAGGTCAAGGTAGGACCTGAATTTCAGTCTCCTAATTCCAATCCAGAGCTCTTGCCATAATATCATGCTGTTTTTCAAGTAAAACTAATTGCTTTAACATCCACCAATGTGCCTGTTCGGGAGAAGCAGCATGTATATGAGAAGACAGAGATAGGCATGTATATGTAAGCTCAACCAGAGTGGAATCCTTTGTATCACCAAAAAGCCTTACAACCACAATGTGCCAGAAAATAGTATACCACAGAATACAATGTTCCTTTCCAGAGAGCTGTTTCCTAACTTCATTTTGTGTTTGAGAGATACCTAGTCACACTTTTAAGCCTGGAGATTATTCTAAATAGAAGAAAACCATTTTTGTGACAGCAAAAACAATCAAGTGTTCAGGGACCTAATTCCATTACCCTGTTCTCTTCCACATTTCCCACCACCGTTGTCATTCTTCATTCATTACTGTTTTAAAGATTGCAGAAATAGAGTTTGCCTGCTTTCAAAAGCCAGAGAAATTTAAAAGCTAGAGAGCAGAGAACTAAAGGGAAACAACTGAGAAGCTCTGAGAGAAGCCTTCTAAAAAGATATATGGGGGAAGGAGAATCTACAAGATTACGTATGATTTCAGGGGAAAAGGAAGAGGCTAGATGTTCAAGCGAAATACTGCATTCATATGTACATGTGAGGGAAATGCTGTATGTGCAAACGTTGTACATGTAAAATGTACAAGCAGACCATGAATTTTCTCATAGTCAAAATATTTAAGTCTCAGTTTAAACTACAATCTCTTCTCTGAATCTTTCCCAGAGTCCCTCAAACACAGTTAACTATTCCTTTCCTATAGCCCCCACTCTTCCTACTACACACCTCCATTACTATGATTATTAGAGTGCATTCTATTAATTACATCATGTGTGCCTCCCTCCTAAACTACCTTCTCATTGAGGGCACAGACCATGTGTTTTCCATGTTCTGTTCTGTGCAGAACCTAACACAGCCCCGGCACACGTAAGTACTTCATAACTCTTTGTTGAACGGATATTTTAAGACTGCTTATAATACTGAATACATCCATTCTAAAGTGTTAATAAATTTGTTAATTCTTGCTGTGATAATTCCAAACAGTATTCACACATAACTTGCCAATACTTACTTGCTCTAAGTACAAACTTCAGAGTTAACTAATCTGCAAAAAACAAAAAACAAAACAAAACAAAAACCTAACAATATATTTAGAACTGAATATTGTAGTTGTCAGTCTTTTCCACTAATAAGGCATTTCTATATGCTCAACTAAAAATACCACAAAAGGCTCAAGTAAGACTAATCAATGACAAGCAGAATGGTCTCATGTGGTGATTCAAAAAGAAACTGGAGAATCATCTCTTTAGAGGCATGTAAAGAAATTCTGGAGGGTAAAGATACTGTCATGTTCACCAAGTATGAGTAAAACAGAAGAATAAAATAACTATGAAATACTGGCTTGGTGGTAAAAGTAGAGGCTTTGAAATCTGAAATTCTGATTTTAACGATTTACCTCCACTGTGACCTCTTTAGGAAGGTCACTTCATCATTCTGTGCCTCTTTTAGTTTATCTCTTATAAAACTTGAATAAGCTGTAGTCCCAGCTATTGGGGAGGGAGAGGTGGGAAGACAGCTTGAGTCCAGGAGTTCCAGGCTGCAGTGAGCCATGACCACACCTGTGAGTAGTCACTGCACCCCAGCCTGGGCAACACAGTGAGACCCCATCCCCTCCTCAACAACAAAAAAAAAGTTTTTAAAAATGAGAATAAGAATGTCCTACTCACAAGCTCATTGTGAGAATCAAATTATACTATGTATGACCTAGCACAGATACCCAGACACTAGTATATAACAATGTTAATTTCCTTCCCAACTGACAACAGGTTGTAAATTAAGGGGCAGACTCAAAAAGCTCTCTTCTCTATAAATATCTCCCCTAATGGATATCCATGTTTGAAGTTTTACCATGAGAAAATTTTGTTTGGACTTTCAAGAGCCCCAATTAAATGTGAAACAATCCATCAATACTTTAGTGTGTTTACTCATCATTTTAAAGACAACTTAACAAAACCTACAGGTCCTGGAGACCTCTTTCGAACACAGTGAACAGAGAATGATCTACGGATGGTGACCACTACCTGAGGGGTTTGAAAGAGCAAGTAAAAAAAGGCCATAAAAGGGTCCTAGAGACAAACTTTTCCTACTTTATAGTATTTCTTACAATTAGCCCCACCTAACAGAATAACCTCTAAATAAATTCCCCAAAAGTTCATAAATTCATTAGTAAACCAGTATATCCATTTATTTTTTACACTGCAAAATATAAACACCTTCCATAGTTCCACACACTGCAAACTTTTCCCTTTTTCATATAGTTCCACATTTGCAGGCTCCACTCTTTTCACAACGAGAATTTTTCCTGTGTTTATACCATTGCTACAATACTGCTTTGTGTATAAAATCACAGCTTTGAGTTAATGTCTATAACGTTGATCTTGGGCACAGATCATTTTTCTTGTGAAAAGGTTTGTCACCTGATGGTTATTTTATGTTCATGTTAATTAGAGACTGTCTCTCCATAATTGTTTGTATGTTTTCTCTCAAGTTTGATTTCTGTGGTTCCAGAAGCATACCTGCCTACTTATCACAAGTAAAATAGTGTTTATTAAGAGTTGAAATTTTTGTTATTTTAAAAAAAGCCCCAAACCATAATTTAAGGGTATCTTTTTAACCACTACAGCCAAAGAAAAGATCTAGTTAGGATACGCTATTTGCTCTAGCTCTGTGCTCTCCCGGACTGTCAACTGCATGCATTGTGATAACATCCTAGTACATACAGAGGGCATGAGTGCTCTGCCATATAAATCATTAATAAAATTAACATAAAGAAAAAACTCAAAACCATTACATTGTGTTTACAGATTTCACCAAGACAATGTAATGTCCAAATTTCACATTTTATTCCAATTATTATTATTGAGACAGGGTCTTGCTCTGTCACCCAGGCTGGAATGCAGTGGTGCAAATATGGCTATCTGTAGCCTCGACCTCCCAGGCTCAAGGGATCCTCCCACCTCAGCCACCTCAGTAGCTGGGACTACAGGAGCGTGTCACCACGCCTGGCTAATTTTTGGTTTTTTGTAAAGACGAGGTTTCATCATGTTCCCCAGTACGGTCTCACACTTAGGGACTCAAGCAATCCCCCTGCCTCAACTTCTCAGAGTGCTGGCATTACAGGCGTGAGCCACCGCACCCATCCTTACTCCTATTGTCTGTCTGTTTTGAGACAGAGTCTGACAATGTCTCCTGGGCTGGAGGGCAATGGCGCGATCTCGGCTCACTGCAAGTTCCGCCTCCTGGGTTCAAATGACTCTCCTGCCTCAGCCTCCCGAGTAGCTGGGATTACAGGTGCCTGCCAAAACGCCCGGCTAATTTTTTTGTATTTTTAGTAGAGACCGGGTTTCACCTTTTTAGTCAGGCTAGTCTCAATTTCCGGACCTCGTGATCCGCCCGCCTTGGCCTCCCAAACTGCGGAGATTACAGGCGTGAGCCACCGCGCTAGGCCTATTCCTACTATTAAGGAGCAAGCACTACCACCTTTTTTTTTTTGAGATGGAGTCTCGCGCTCTCTCTGTCATCCAGGCTGGAGTGCAGTGGCGCGATCTCGGCTCACTGCAAGCCCTGCCTCCCGGATTCACGCCATTCTCCTGCCTCAGCCTCCCAAGTAGCTGGGACTACAGGCCCCCACCACCACACCCAGCTAATTTTTTGTATGTTTAGTAGACACGGGTTTCACTGTATTAGCCAGTATGGTCTTGATCTCCTGATCTCGTGATCCGCCCACTTCGGCCTCCCAAAGTGCTGGGATTACACGCGTGAGCCACCACACCTGGCCAGTTCTAACCCCGATTCTAAGTCACTCACCCACCCGCCATCTTATGAATCCTGTGTGTAGGGTCCAGTCCCACAAGATCGGTGGGTATTTCTCCCCTTGTGCGGAGATGAGAGATTGTAAAAATAAAGACGCAAGACAAAGACATAAAAGAGAAGACAGCTGGGCCTGGGGGACCACTACCACCAAGACGCGGAAACCGGTAGTGGCCCCGAATGCCTGGCTGCACTGATATTTATTGGATACAAGGCAAAAGGGGCAGGGTAAGGAGTGTGAGTCATCTCCAATGATTGACAAGGTCACGTGAGTCACGTGTCCACTGGACAGGGGGCCCTTCCCTGCCTGGCAGCTGAGGCAGAGAAAGAGAGGAAGAGAGAGAGAGAGACAGCTTACACCATTATTTCTGCATATCAGAGACTTTTAGTACTCTCGCTAATTTTGCTACTGCTATCTAAAAGGCAGAGCCAGGTGTACAGGACGGAACATGAAGGTGGACTAGGAGTGTGACCACTGAAGTACAGCATCACAGGGAGACAGTTAGGTCTCCGGATAACTGCGGGCGGCCTTGACTGATGTCAGGCCTTCCACAAGAGGTGGAGGAGTAGGGTCTTCTCTAAAACTCCCCCGGG
The DNA here is from genome assembly GCF_008728515.1 of Papio anubis. NCBI lineage: Eukaryota > Metazoa > Chordata > Mammalia > Primates > Cercopithecidae > Papio > Papio anubis. Next base: position 213,225,575 of record NC_044976.1, read on the forward strand.
GGAAAGGGGGACTCCCTTTCCAGGTCTGCTAAGTAGCGGGTGTTTTTCCTTGGCACTGACGCTACCGTTAGACCACGGTCCGCTTGGCAACGGGCGTCTTCCCAGACGCTGGCGTTACCACTAGACCAAGGAGCCCTCTGGTGTCCCTGCCTGGGCATAACAGAAGGCTCACACTTGTCTTCTGGTCACTTCTTACTATGTCCCCTCAGCTCCTATCTCTGTATGGCCTGGTTTTTCCTAGGTTATGATTGTAGAATGAGGATTATTATAATATAAGAATAAAGAGTAAATGCTACAAACTTATGATTAATGATATCCCTATATAATCATATCTATTATCTATATCTAGTATAACTATTCTTATTTTATATATTCTATTACACTGGAACAGCTCGTGTCCTCGGTCTCTTGCCTTGGCACCCGGGTGGCTTGCTGCCCACATTGTGCTTCCTCCCCACCTGTGGGATCCACCAAAGAGGACTCTATAAAGCAAATGTGGAGACAATTACTGCCAAAAAGGAAAGAATACGAATTCTTAACATCTCCAGAAAAGCTAATAAAATCAGTCCTGGACTCATTAACTTAGAAGAAAAACTCTAAATTCAAAGGTTAGAGAACAGAAACTGATTATAGTCTAATTTTAAAATACCAAAATATATTTAAGATCCAAAATATTTGATACAGAGCTTTACAAAATCCAGCAAAATAAATTTAGTATTATTTATAGACAAAGATCAAAATGGTACTTCTGCTTTCCCAGGCTCACTGAAAAACCCAATCTATCAATTAAATCAGAGAAAAGAAAATAAAGATTTGAATAAAAACAAATTAAAAGACTGCATTTTAAAGGCCACATAGATATAAAGAACACTAAAGCATCTCTTTTCTTCTATTCACAGCATTCTGAGGATTCATCCATAAACCTGAGGTTGACAATCTTCTTCTCTATCGATACAGTGAAGAAAGCATCTCTCCACAGCATGCCTACAACTCTCCCTTTCTTCCTACACTGCCCTTCTTAATGAATGTCATCACATACTCTCCATCAATGAAGAGCAAAATCACCAAATTGGTTCTAATTTTTCTCCACTATCCCATATGCAAAATTTTAGGCCAAGTCAAAATGATGATGATGATGATAGGTTAAATAAAACATTTTTATGTTAGAGGCACACTGCTGAATGCTTTCGATAAATTAATTAATCCTGCTTGTCTGTCCCCACTAAAGACTGTAACAAAATCCGTATGTTGAAGCGCTAACCCCCTAGTGTGATGGTATCTGAAATGAGGCCTTTGGAAAGAGATTAGAGTTAGATGAAATCAGGAGAGTGGGGCCCTCACCCTCGTAAGATTAGTGCCCTTATCAGAAGAGACCCAAGAGAGCTGGCTCATTCTCCATCATGTGAGGCACAGCAAGAAGCCAGAAAGAAAGCCCTCACCAGAAAACCATCATGCTGGCACCTTATCTCAAACATCCAGCTTCCAGAACTGTGAAAAAACACCTAGACTAGGAAATTTTGTTATGGCAGCTTGAACAGACTAATTCAGATAGAAACTATTATTTCCCCCATTTTACAGAAGAAAAAATTACAGCTTACACAGACTAAATAACCTCCCTACACTGGATCCAAGAGACAGTGATAGGGCCAGAATTTAAACTCAGCTTTTAACCAATACTGTTCCACTGATGTTTCTGACATGATTGAGTACCTAAATGTATCATGAGTTGTGCTAAGTGCAATTAAAAAAAATAAATAAATAAGGTGTCCTTAAGTAATTCATGTATCTAATGATAATCAAGTAGCATAGTCAAACATATGAACTGACAAAGAATGACTTCCTTGAGGTCTGGCACCTAAGAAATGTTTGGTGAAACATTCAACAAACGTTTGGTTTGATGGTGAAATAAACAAAAAACCATCAGACAGTAATACAATGTAGTAAGTGTTATATGAGTGGGTTACATAAAGTAAAACAAGGGTTTCCAGGAGGAAGCAATTGTGGGTGTGATTAAGGCAAACACTGTAACAGCAGTCCTCAACGTTTTGGGCACCAGGGACCGGTTTCATGGAAGACAATTTTTCCATGGGGTTGGGGAAGACAGGGGATGGGGAGTAAGGATGGTTTGGGGATGATGCAAGCGCATTACATTTATCATTAAATTCTCATAAGGAGCGTGCAACCTAGATCTGTTGTGTGCACAGTTCACAATAGGGTTTGCGTTCCTATGAGAGTCTAACGCCACAGCTGATCTGACAGGAAGTGTAGCTCAGGTGGTAATGCTCACCTCCTGCTGTGTGGCCCGGCAGGGGGCGATGGCCCGGCGGGGGGCGGTCCTAACAGGCCACGGACTGGTACTGATACCCCACTCGGGGGTTAGGGACCCCTGCACTTTAAAACAGGTAGGGTATGAGAAAAATTGTAACAGAAATAAATACAATGCAGTCAGAACAGGATACAGTTAATAATATTTGGAAGGCATTTATCAGGGATCGCTAGTGGAAGTAACATATAAGTTGTCTTTCTCATGACAACTTGAGATGACTAGAATCTCACTGCTTGAATGAGACATAATTCTAGGTTGAAGGGACTATCTGGTCAAAAACATGGGATTTGGAAATGTGGCTGGCTGTTCCTTTTTTGATCCCATATTCAACACTGTACTTTATAATATAAAATATATTAACAGGTGCCCCATCTCTCATCTTTTTTGGAAGACACTACAAAAAACATAAAATCACCCTGAAAGGACAGATACTGATTCCTTGTTCAAAAGCATTAAATAGTCCTACTCTGCCCACAAGATAATATTTAAATTCAAATTCCTTAGACTGGAATGTTAGACCTCTCACAATCTGTCGCTGTTTTTCCTTTTCTCCCTGATTCACCTTGAGGCATGAATCCTTTATACTGAAGCTATCCCCACATTATCTGGGGCTCCTAAATAGGCCCTGTTAGAATGTTTCCATCCGGACTCTGGCACCATCTTTAAGATTTATTTCAAAGACTGGCTTTCTTTGAAAGTATGACCTTGCTTATTATACTCCGTCTTATGTCAGTTGCATTCCTGCATGTCTCCATTAAAGACTATAAGCTATTTGAGGCATGGCACCTACCCTGCAGAAAAAGACATCAAAGAACATACATTAATGCTTTTCTACTGGGAATACAGTGAAAAAAATACACTAAAGCAAATCTTTGGGCATCTATGTCCAAGCACAAAAAAGAAGCTAATCATTACAATGCAATATAAGAGCAATAATAGACAAATATACAAAGTATTATGACTGAATCACCCAACTAAGCCTTGCAAGGGTTGAGGCCAGCTTTCCAGAGAAGATGACACAAACTGATTCTTAAAAGATATGAAGAAGATATAGGTAAAGCATACACAAATATAAAACGGTACCACATGTGGAGAACTACTACTAGAAATTCAGTGTCACTAGAATGTAAAGGATGAAGCTGGAAGTGGCAGAGTATCATCCTATAGAGACAGACAAAAGGCTTTCCATACTATGGTAAGAATACTGTGCTGTAGGCCAATGGTTTAGAGGTACAAAGTTTAAGTGTGTGCTGTGTCAAAACTAGGCTTAAGTTATACTGGAAATCATTTTTTTAAATTGAATTAAACAGATAGTATATGTCAAAAATCAAACATTAAAAAGGTATACAGTAAAAAGTCTCATCACACTCATCCATCTGCCCTGTTTAACCCTGCTTTCTGGATAAAATATTAGTTGTTTTTCATTCCAGAGTTTATGACAATATAAGCAAATACAACTATATCATCTTATTTCCTCTCCTTTACATAAATTGAAGTGATTTTTCCATGATTTTCCATATAAATACTATTCTTCCTATTCTTTTTTTTTTCTTGTCACTGAATGGACCTCATCCTACTATTCTTTTTCAACTATGTAATATTCCATTGTATTGCTGTATCATGATTTACTTAACCAATTTCCTATTGACATTTGGGCTTTTTCCCTACTCTGCTGCTGTATGTTGTCTTGGCATATATGAAGAAAATCCAGCCGCATGCAGATATGAATAGAAAAAGGGAGAAAAATGTTAACAAGGATTACTGTTGATAATATTCAAATCTCTTGCTGTTACACACAATAGTTGTAGGAATCACCTTGTATATATCACATAACAAACATTTCCAAGTTTACCTACAGGATCCACTTCCAGAAATGAGAAGATACATGTATAAGCTTGATATATATTGTCAAACTGTCCCTAAAATTTGTAGGGATTCCTACAATGTAGATTCTCCTCCAGCAATATCTGAGCAGTGACAATGCCTGGTTTTCCAGAGCAAAAAGAGAATCCTAGGGAACGCTACCCTTTAAAAACCTCATCCAGGAAGAATTCAAAAGAAGACTGAGAAGAACATTCAAAGAGGTCAAAAAGAAACAGGAGATCATGAGATTCCACGGGACAAGCAAGAGTGGTTGCTCAAAGCCAAAATTGACAAATGGGATCTCATTAAACTAAAGAGCTTCTGCACAGCAAAAGAAACTACCATCAGAGTGAACAGGCAACCTACAGAATGGGAGAAAATTTTTGCAATCTACTCATCTGACAAAGGGCTAATATCCAGAACCTACAAAGAACTCAAACAAATTTACAAGAAAAAAACAAACAACCCCATCAAAAAGTGGGCAAAGGATATGAACAGACATTTCTCAAAAGAAGACATTCATACAGCCAACAGACACATGAAAAAATGCTCATCATCACTGGCCATCAGAGAAATGCAAATCAAAACCACAATGAGATACCATCTCACACCAGTTAGAATGGCGATCATGAAAAAGTCAGGAAACAACAGGTGCTGGAGAGGATGTGGAGAAATAGGAACACTTTTACACTGTTGGTGGGATTGTAAACTGGTTCAACGATTATGGAAAACAGTATGGCGATTCCTCAAGGATCTAGAACTAGATGTACCATATGACCCAGCCATCCCATTACTGGGTATATACCCAAAGGATTATAAATCATGCTGCTATAAAGACACATGCACACGTATGTTTATTGCGGCACTATTCACAATAGCAAAGACTTGGAATCAACCCAAATGTCCATCAGTGACAGACTGGATTAAGAAAATGTGGCACATATACACCATGGAATACTATGCAGCCATAAAAAAGGAGGAGTTTGTGTCCTTTGTAGGGACATGGATGCAGCTGGAAACCATCATTCTTAGCAAACTATCACAAGAACAGAAAACCAAACACCGCATGTTCTCACTCATAGGTGGGAACTGAACAATGAGATCACTTGGACTCGGGAAGGGGAACATCACACACCGGGGCCTATCATGGGGAGGGGGGAGGGGGGAGGGATTGCATTGGGAGTTATACCTGATGTAAATGACGAGTTGATGGGTGCTGACGAGTTGATGGGTGCAGCACAGCAACATGGCACAAGTATACATATGTAACAAACCTGCACATTATGCACATGTACCCTAAAACTTAAAGTGTAATAATAATAATAAATAAAAAAGGGTGGTTGCTCACCAGTGTCAAATACATAGAAATACTTAATAAGATAAATAATTAACCAAAATACAAAACCTAAATGATTAAAACAGTACAGTACTCGTGCAAAAATAGAATGGATCAGGACAAGATAGGGAAAAGAAAAACACTGTATGAAGAACAAAAATAATTAAGAATAAAAGAATTAAAAATAAAGGAAAGTTAATACTATTCTCTACTAAGAAGAACCAGAGCTCCCTAGAGAGCTGCTTCTAGAGCTAGGAAAGTATATGACGAGCGTGGAATATCTTGTTGTCCCAGCAAGTCCTCAAAAATTGATGGAGACATGTCAAAAGAATTGAAGAGCTAGCCTGAAAGTGCTTTCATGGGCCCAATCTAGAATCATTTAAGCATTTCAAAATAAATGATGATAGTAAAAGATTATAGCCCATTGAGTAAGACACCATTCATGAGAAAGAAATTTCCTCCTTAGAGTAAAAAGCCAACTAAAATGAAAAAGGAATGTCAGAATTAGAAAATTACCATAAATCATTAATAATGTATTCAAGTAAGAAACCTAAATGAATGCCAAAATTGGAGGGCCAAAGTTTGAGGAACAACCAGATATTCTCAAAGAAACCACATAATCTCAAAGAATCATACTACAAGATTCCTATTAATTATAAAGAAGGAAAAATAATAACTTTATAATGAAGAAGAAACTTGGTAGACACTACTGTAACCAGGTGATCAAAGTTAACATTACCAGGACTAGGACAAAGCAACATGATGTACCTCCTGATTAAAGATGATTAGAAAGACATGGCAACTGAATTCAACATATGACTCACGATTATTTTTTGTAGAGTGAGAGCTATAAAGGTGATTATTAGCAATATCTGCATAACCATATTATATCAATGTTAACTTCTTGATTTTGGTAACTGTAATTATGTAGGACACCACCTTTGTTTCAGGAAACATGCACTTAAGTATGTAAGACTAAAGGAAGCACCATGTCTCAGATTTACCCTAAAATGGTTCAGGAAAAAATTCTATATATTTGAACATAAATATATTTAAGTATTTAAAAATATGCTTAAAATCTATATAAATATATTTAAAATATATACAGAAGGGGAGAGAGACAGAGAGAGGGAATGGAGGGAAGAAAGGAAGAAGAGGAAAAAAGATAATACAACTGTGGAAAAATGTTAAAATTTGAGTAATGAGCATATGAACTTTGCAATTGTTCTAACTTTTATATAGGGCTGAATTATGTCAAGATAAAATTTTCAGTAGATCTGGAATTATAACCTAGATTGATTCTAACTCCAATTTCCATCAAATATTCCTCTGAATGAATCCTTCCACTGAGTGAAAAATGTTAAGAGCACAATTGTTCCTTTCTAGAGATTACCACTATTTAAAACAATAAGTAAATAAACTTATGCCTAGGGAAAAAACAAACACTAAGGGGAACTACACCAAAAATGTTTTATATTTAATTGCAAAGTAGGGCATAATTCTTTTTTAAAAATCCAAATAATAGAGTTAAAGTCTCTTCTCTGGAATACTCCTACACTCTTGGTAACTACTGTTAATAGAGCTATATAGCCTTCCAAAATTTTTTTCTATGGAAAAAATTATGTACATATAATTTTCTTTATAAACATGATACCACATTATATAAACTATTGTTTCACTTACATTTTGAAAGTTAACCTTAGCACATCTTTCATGTTAGCACATCTTTTTTTTTTAATGGTTGTTTAGAATTCTATAGCATGAATGAATTCATTCGCCCATTCGTCTTTTGTTTAGTACTTGAAAGACTGTCTCCAACTTTTTTCATTTCATATACAATGCTGTAAGAATGAGGAAGCACTGGTTCATTTTGTTTTACTTCACATTTTCCTCCTCTTTTTAGCCATTTGTACTTAGTTAGCCATTTGTACTTCCCTCTGTCGAATGCCTCTTCATATTCTTTGTCCTTTCTTCTACTGGTCATTTATCTTTTTCTTAATGATTTATAGAAGCACACTGTATAAGAATATTAACCCTATTTTTTACCCAGTATATACCTTTTGTTGTAGAGATGATTTCACTTTTACAATATCAAATCTTTATGGATTCCTAATGCCACAATAATGTTGATGTTTGGGTGATGGGCCTATGGATTTTTTAACAGTTTTTTAAATGTATCTAATACCTTTAGTATCTATCTATTACTTTTTAAGTTAAAAAGGTCATATTTTTATGTTCCATAAAATAAGCAAAATTCCAACAAGATTTTTGATGAAACCTGGAAAACTGATTCTAAAACTCATATGGATTGATGGATTTATTTAATCATTCCTTTTTTAGACAGGGTCTTGCTCAGTTGCCCAGACTGGTGCACAAGGGCACAATCACAGCTCACTGCAGCCTCGACCTTCTGAGCCCAAGCAATCCTCCTACGACAGCCTTCTGAGCAGCTGGGACTGCAAGTGCACACCACCATGCCCAACTAATTTTTACATTTTCTGTAGAAGTGGAATCTTGCTATGTTGTTCAGCCTGGTCTCAAACTCCCGGACTAAGTGATTTGCCTACCTTAGCCTTTCAAGGTGCTGGGATTACAGGTGTGAGCCACTACACCCAGCCAACTAGTCTCTCTTAATGGCCCTTTGGAGACAAGAGAACCAAGCCAAACATGAAGAACAAAAAGGGTGAGACTTGCCTTACAGAGATCAACACTTATAAAGTGGTATTGGCATAACAACAGAAAAATAGGCTAAAGGAAAACATCTTAAGTCTGCTTGGGCAACTATAACAAAAATACCATAAAGTAGGGAGCTTATAAACATAGGAAACAACTTACTTATTTCTCACAGTTCTGGAGGCTGGAAGTCCAAGTTCAAGGCACCAGCAAATTCAGTGTTTGGGAAGGGCCCATTCTTCATAGATGGCATCCTTCTTGTTGTGTCCTCACATGGAAGAAGCAGCTAACTAGTTCACTGGGGTACCTTCTTGCCCCATTTATGCGGGCAGAACCCTCATGACCTAATCACCTCCCCCAAAGCCCCTTTTCTTAACACTATCATATCCGGGATTAGGTTTCGACTAGGAATTTGGGGAGGTAGGGAGGCACAAACATTCAGATCATAGCAGATTAGTACAGAGAACCCAGAAGCAAACCCATATACACATGGAACAATGGTGATGAATTATTTAACAAATGGAATTGGGACAATTAGCATATCTCTGAAAGAATAGTAAGATTAGATTCCTTTAACACCATACACAACACATGTATGGGCGCTCACGCGTGCACACATACACACCCCATTCTGGGTGGATTAAAGAAGCAGTAAATGTGAAAGAACTTCAGGAACTTTATAAGGAAACATGAGACTCTGGTAGCTACCCTCCAAGATGGCTTCTAACGATCCTTACACACTGGTATTCAAGTCTGTGATATTGTGATATTGCAAGAAACATATATTTTTATCTTCCTCCCAAGCTCCTGGGTCCTTAGCACAGAGCTCCTAAAACTCTTCCCGCTTCCTGACTGATAAAGCATCTTTTGTTATAAATGGGGTCTCAGTCCCCAGTTCCTAATACAAGAGCTTCTAAGAATTTCTGGAGTGACAAGAGTGTTTTTTGTATATCAGTGAAGTGAACTGGTGGGCGGGGCCCCTAGATCAGTTCAGGATAATGGCCAGTGACTAGAAAGACTAAAGCTTGATTAGAGGGTTAGAACTTTCAGCTTCACATCACCCTCAACCTCTAGAAAGGAAAGACGAGCTAGAAATTGAGCTGACCATCGATGGCCAGTGATTTGATTAATCATGTTTACACATAAAAGTCAAAACCATGGGGCCTGAAGAACTTCTGGGTTAGTGATGGCATCCATGTGCCAGCAGGGTGGCATACCCTAACTCCACAGGACAGAAGCTCCTGTGCTCAGGCCCCTTCTGTACCCCACCCTATGTCTTCATCTGGACTAGGTATACCTCTGGGTAAGTAGGGAAAAAAGAGGAGTAAGATGAGAGAAGAATGCATAAACTTCAGTTACTCAAAGTGAATTTTAAAAAAAATTAAAAATTTGTAAATTAAAAGTTAACAAAATAATTTTTAATTCTTCATTAAAAAAAAATCTGGTGACAAAATATGACAAAGCTAGGACATGGGTACTTTAGTGCTCATTTTATTCTTCTCTATAGTCTTCTGGCTGCCTGAATAGTCCACAACAAAATATGTTTAACCAAAATGAATGGTAAATAATAACTTAGTCAACATTTTCAGCAGAAAAGATCCAAAGATTTTATACAATTGATAATAGAAACCAGTACCATACACAAACACAAAATTAACAACAAGAAATTATGCTAGTATTATAAACACATGAGAAAATGTACAAATTCCAGCTCTTTAGTAATTTTTCATCCAAAAAATACCTGTTGAGTGCTACTAAGTCCAGGTATTATTCTAGACTCTGGGAAGAGAGCAGTGAACAATACAGCTCTCATATTAATACACTGAACTTACATTCTAAAAGGCAGAGACAGCCAACAAAAATATAAACAAAAAAGTAAGATGCTGATAAATGCTATGAAAACAAAATGGATGATGTGACAGAGATGAGGGAGGGAGAAAAGATACTTTAGATTGGGTGTTTTAAGACTCTCTGAGACCTGTCCTGAGAAGTACATAATGAAAATCCTTCAAAAAGCTAAGGAAAGAGGAGCCCAGGCAAGTGCAGAAATCCGGACATGAGAACAAACATAATCCACTTGAGGAACAGAAGATTAAAGTGCCTAGACTGCAGGGAATGAGGGGTGAGTATGAGACAAGATTAAAAAGGCAGACAAGGAAATCCAGGGCTGAATTCAGGTTTCAATGGAATTTTAAAGCTTATAAAATTTGGGGAAGACCCCTCTTTAAAAAAAGGGAACACAAAACCATAAAAACAAATTTAGGTCCTAAATTGAGTATTTATTCAGAATAAGAAAGGAAACGACATCAAATTACAGATTTTTAGAAGCTGCCAACCACATTAAAAAACACTAAATAAGAGTCTGGCCCCTCCGAGTTCTGGCACCAGGCAAGCTCACGCCCACAGCCGGCACACCAGCATCTCCTTCATGCTGGGTGTTATGCCAGCTCTCCAGGCACCATGATCTCCCTCATGCTGGGCACTGCTCTCTGGGCACCACCATAGCCCTCACCCTGCACACGCTCTTGACCCATGTACAGTAGCCACAGCCACCAGGGCTGGCCTTCACGGCCTCCTGTGCTCGCCTTCCCACCCCTAGGCTGGGGTGCAGTGGTGCAATCATAGCCCACTGCAGCCACAAAGGCCTGGGCTCAAGGGATCCTCCTACCTCAGCCTCCCAAGTAGCTCGGACTACAGGAGTACACCACCATGCCTGGCTATTTATTATTATTATTTCTTTAGAGACACAGTCTCATGATATTGCCCAGGCTGGATTTGAACTCCTGGCTTAAGTGATCCTCCTGCCTCAGCCTCCCCAGTAGCTAGGATTACAGGTGCAAGCCACTGTCCAATACAATTTTTTTTTTTTTTTTTAAGATGAAATCTTGCTCTGTCGTCCAGGCTGGAGTGCAGTGGTGCGATCTCTGCTCACTGCAAGCTCCACCTCCTGGGTTCACACCATTCTCCTGCCTTAGGCTCAGGTGTGAGCAGCTGGGACTACAGGAGCCAGCCACCATGCCCGGCCTGTTTTTTTTTTTTTTTTTTTGTATTTTTACTAGAGACGGGGTTTCACCGTGTTAGCCAGGATGGTCTCAATCTCCTGACCTCGTGATCCGCCCACCTCGGCCTCCGAAAGTGCTGGGATTACAGGTCTGAGCCACCGCACCCAGCCCCAACTCAATTTTATAATATACTTTTCTACAGAGAGAACACAGAAAATAGTTCAGTCTTTTGTTTACAATAGAGAATCAATGTTTATTTTTTACTACTTATAGAAAAGTTTCAGCTTCACAACTATTAGTGATGCCATGTAAATGTCTCAAATTACTGAATTTGTGAAAACCTCTCATGTTTCTTTCACATGTGAGTTATAAGATTAGAAGAATATTTTTAAAAACTTGCAAAAAGTCAATCCTGGTTTCTCGTCCATTACCCACAGTCTTCCAGTGTTGGCTAGATGTGTCATAGGATGCATTCATATTGCTATGCAAACCTTCGGCCAAGCACCCTCTGACCATGCCAGCCGCACTGGCAGAGTGCACAGCCAGAAAATTCCTGGAAGCTGTTCTTACATGGAGACAGCTAGCAACAACTCAACTTTAAAATGATTGCAGGTCACATAAACATATCCCACTCATCTTCTCCTTAGGACTCCAGAATTGCCTTTGTCCAACCCAAGACAGCCTGAAAGGATAAGGTGTGTGACAGGAAAGAAGACAAAGTGGAAAACTACAGTGGCCTTAACCAATTCAGTCCAGCTTCAGAAAGATACTATGCAAGTGAGAGAGGCCTTACGCTTTATGAGCTTCAAGGTAAATACCTCTGTCCAGATCATTCTGAGCCTTAAAGATCATCAAGAACAGTTAGGATTTTTTCTTCTTCATGAGACAAGAAACCACTGGAGGATTTTAATCAAGGGATCTGAACTATGTTTTATCAAAAACACACAGGGAAATGCACTGACCTAAGGCTATCCTCTAACCCTGATCAAAAAGAGGTACTCAAGCACAACGTAGAACAAAGTTATGCTTCCCTCTCCTGAAAATCTGGGGTTCCTCTTTTTCCTTATTTCTGGATTATAGATATACACAAATCCAGTCATCCCATAATTTTCCCAAACACTTCTAATTGAAAATAGAAGCAATAATTTCTCAACCTGCAAGTTTATAAAAAAAAGAACAGCAGTCTTTAAAAGCGGGATACTCAGTGACTAAGTGTTGTTGTACAGCTATTTCAGGAATGGCGGTATTGTTTTTCCTAGCTGTGCAGCCCCAATCTTAACAGCCTGGCCTTCCCATCAGCTCAGGAGACCACAAATATCTTCAATCAATTCCTTTTATACTTCAATTAGCAGAATTTAACTAGTAAGTTCATTTTTACAAACAATTAAGAGCTCTGAATCCAACAAGTATGTAATAAGCAAATAATAGTAAACCAGTCAATCATGAACCCTAAAGTTATTAAAAGCACAGGGGGAGGGGTGGGGTGGAGATGGTAAAAATGATTAGAAGCTGTTGAACCAGAAATGCTGGAGGGTGATGGCATTCCTCAGCCCTTCCTACTCACCCACAGGTCTCCTGTTCTGCCCTTCCATCCATGTTTGGGGAGAAGGGTCAAGAGAAAAGCACACAGTAGCTTCTCACCACACAAAGTAAGCCCTGCTACTGACATGCTAAAGAAGCTGTGAAGAAAAGGAAATTAAAGAAGACAAAAAAAGAAGAGGTCCAAGTAAGAATTGACCTGAGAACACAGTGTGTAATGTAACATGCACGGAAGAGCATAATACAGATACAAAGTTTAAAATTTAGGAGTGGGAAACACAGAATAAAAGGACTGTAGGATTAGGTTAATCTAGACAACCTTGTCCCACAGTGGTTGGTGTGGAATAACTGCCAGTCATCATCTCATCCATAAGATCTTTGTAACTAAATCATAAAGGCAACGACAAAGTGAATTTACATTTTTCAAATCCAATTACACACTGTGAAACTTTAACCTAGTAAGACAACATTTCAATGAGAAGCTAAAACAATTGTAAAAATTTTGATCTAGAAAAATATCTGATAAAGGTAAAAATAAATGTTACCCATGCACATTTTTTTTAATTAACTAGATCTACAAGGCTCGTTATGAACAACTAGTCCCAGCTCCCTCTCCAATATTTCCTTTTCCCAAAAGCTTTCCTTAGTCTATTCAGTGACTGACGGTTGAGGAAGTCTGAGATATAGTTGTTTCCTGGTCCTGGCATCCTCCACACTTCCCACCCCTGATGTCTCAACACAATCCTAACTTTGGTTAGATCAATATTTAAGGCTTGTATCATTATAACTACATAAGGTATTCAAAGTTGAACCAAGCAGTAAACAATAATTACTTTTCTTTTCCTTCATAACATTTTGTTTCCCTTGCAATAATTGGTTTCTCATTTATTTAGTTTTCTACATACTTATCTACCATACATTTATCCCAATTCACCCCAGACTCAACAGCCTGACAAAGCTCCTTTGAGTATATTAATTTGCCTCAGGTTTCTATCAATGTTATCTTCTGGAAGAAGTCTCTCCCTGTCTTCAGACTTGCTACCGTCTGGACTGAGGAACCTGGGCCAGGTACACAGCTACCGTCCTAGGTGTTCCTCCCACTACTCTCCTATATTAATCACCTTCTTCCTAAAAATACCACTGCCACTCTCTCCCCCACCTCCATTCCCCTCAGATCCCACCACAGAAGTTTCATGAGAAAAAAAAAAGTGTCGACAAAGCTTGGAAAACCTTGCAACATATAGTCACTTTCTGGAATTCCCTAATGTATACATTTGAGAACCCTATTCTAAAAAACTTTCAATTTTGATTAGTACAGGTATCTCTGAAACTTAATCAGAGACAATACTCTGTTTTTGCGGAATACCTACCTGCTAATGATGTACACTCTGGGAAATGGTACGTGGATGGTAAGCTACTTGAAGGCAGGGAATATAGTTTATCCTTTGCAAACTCATGACATCTAACATGGAACAAAACATAGGGAAAAAAAATACTGAAATAAACACAGGTTTATGTAATAGTAGATGTCACATATCTTGGTCATATTCTAAAAACCATTCCAAAATACCAATGATCATCCTAGGCATATTATAACAACTCTATATACATTTCATAGAATCTCCACTATCAATTCATTATGTGTGAGTGCAGCTATCCCCGGGTATTCGTGGGGGACTGATTCTGGGACCCACTAAGGATACTAAAATACACAGATATTCAAGTCTCTTATATAAAATGGTATAGTATTTGCATATAACCTACACACATTATCCTGTATACAGGCATACCTTGAGACATTGCAGGTTCTGTTCCAGACTACCATAATAAAGTAACACAAATTTTTTGGATTCCCAGTGCATATGAAAGTTACGTTTACACTATACTATAGTCTTCTAACTGTGTAACAGCATTATGCTTTTAAAATGCACACACCTTAATTAAGGATCATCTGAGCCTTCAGCAAGTCATAGTTTTTTTGCTGGTAGAAGGTCTTGTCTTGATGGCTGCTGACTGATTGGGGTGGCAGTTGCTAAAGGTTAGAGTGGCTGTGGCAATTTCTTAAAATGAGACAATAAAGTTTGCCATATCAATTGACTCTTCCTTATGAAATATATCTCTGTAACGTGTCATACTATTTATCCACAGTAAAACTTTCTTCAAAACTTGAGTTAATCCTCTCACACTCTGCCATTGCTGTATCAATTAAGTTTATGTAATATTCTAAATCCTTTTGTTGTCATTTCAACAATGTTCACAGCATCTTCTCAAGGAATAGAATCCAACTCAAGAAACCACCTACTTTGCTCATCCATAAGAAGCAATGCCTGGCCAGGGGTGGTAGCTCACACCTGTATTCCCAGCACTCTGGGAGGCCGAAGCAGGAGGACTGCTTGAAGCTAGGAGTTCGAGAACAGCCTGGGCAAGAAAGTGAGACCCTGTCTGTACAAAAGATATTTTTTTAAAAAAAATTATCCAGGCACAGTGGTGTGTGCCTGTAGTCCCAGCTACTCAGGAGGCTAAGAAGGGAGAATCGCTTTAGCCAGGGAGTTCAAGGCTACACTGAGCTAGGATCATGCCACTGTATCTGCTCCAACCTAACAGAATGAGACTTTGTCTCTAAAAAAATTTTTTTAATAAACAGATAAAAACAGCAACTCCTCATCCATTAATGTTCTATCATAATACTGCAACAATTCAGTTCCATCTTCAGGTTCCACTGCTAATTCTAGTTCTCTTGGTATTTCCACCACATCTGCAGTTACTGCCGCCTTTGAAGTCTTGAATCCCTCAAAGTCATCCATGACGGTTGAAATTCAACTTTTTCCAAACTCTTGTTAATGTTGATATTCTGACCTCCTCCCATGGTTCATGAATGTTCTTAATGGCATCTAGAATAGTGAATCCTTTCCGGAAAGTTTTTCATTGACTTTGCTCAGAGCCATCAGAGGAATCCCTGCCAATGGCAGCAGTCATACCCTTAGGAAATGTATTTCTTAAATAATAAGACTTGAAAGTTGAAATTAGTCCTTGATACCTGGGCTGCAGAATAAATGCTGTGTTAGCAGGCACGAAAACAACATTCATCTCCTTGTCCATCTCTATCAGAACTCTTGGGTGACCAGGTCCACTGTCAATGAGCAGTAATATTTTGAAAGGAATCTTTCTGAGCAGTAGGTCTCCACAGTAAGCTTAAAATAGTAAACCATGCTATCAACAGATGTGCTGGATTCCAGGCTCTGTTTTTCCACTGATAGAGCACAGGCAGAATACAGATTTACTGTATTTCTTAAAGGCCCTAGGATTTTTGGAATGGTAAAGGAGCACTGACTTCAACTTAAAGTCACCAGCTGCATTAGCTACAACCAAGAAAGTCACCGTCCTTTGAAGCTTTGAAGGCAGCTATTGACTCCTCTCTAGCTATGGAAGTCCAGGATAACATCTTCTTCATCAAATAGAAGAGTGTTTTGTCTACACTGAAAATCTATTGTTTAGTGTAACCACCTTCATCAATGATCTTCGCTAGTTCTTCTGGATAACTTGTTGCAGCTTCTACATCAGCATTTATTGCTTCACCTTGCATTTTCAGGTTACGGAGACCGCTTCTTTCCTTAAACCTCACGAATCAACCTGTGTTAGTTTCCAACTTTTCTTCTGCAGCTTCCTCACCTCTCTTCATAGAATTAGAGAGAGTTAGGGCCAGGTGAGGTGGCTCATGCCTGTAATCCCAGCTCTTTGGGAGGCCGAGGCGGGCCAATCACAAGGTCAGGAGATCGAGACTATCCTGGCTAATACGGTGAAACCCCGTCTCTACTAAAAGTACACAAAATTAGCCGGGCCTGGTGGAGGGCATCTGTAGTCCCAGCTACTCGGGAGGCTGAGGCAGGAGAATGGCGTGAACCCGGGAGGCGGAGCTTGCAGTGAGCCGAGATCGCACCACTGCACTCCAGCCTGAGCAAGAGAGTGAGACTCCGTCTCAACAACAACAACAAAAAAAGAGTTAGGGCCTGCCTCTGGATTAGGCTTTGGTTTAGGGAAATACTGTGGTTGGTCTAATCTATCCAGACCACTCAAACTTTCTCCTTATCAGCAACATGGCTGTTTCGCTTTCTTATCATTCATAGGTTCACTAGAATAGCACTTTTCATTTCCTTCAAGAAATTTCCCTTTGCATTCATTTGGCTCAACAGGACTAGCTTTTCGCCTGTCTCGGCTTTTAACACAGCTTCCTCACTATGCTTCATCATTTCTAGCTTTTGATTTCCAAAGAGATGTGTGAGTCTTCTTTTCACTTGAACATGTAGAGGTCATTGTAGGGTTACTGACTGGACTAATCTGAATATTGTTGTGTCTCAGAAAAGAGAGAGACAGGGGTACAGCCAGTTGCTGGAGCAGTAAGAACATACACATTTATTAAGTTCATCGCCTTACATGGGTAAACGTTTCATGGTGCCCCAAAACAATTAAAACAGTAACATCAAAGATCACTGATCACAGGGCACCATAACTGGTATCATAATAATGAAAAAGTTGAAATACTGCAAGAATTACCCAAAATGTGACACAGAGACACAACATAAGCACACGCTCTTGGAAAAATGGCACTGATAGACTGGCTTGACTCAAGGTTGCCACAAATCTTCAATTTCATAATTTCACAATTCAAGTTCATAATTTAACATGTTTATTACAGTATGAGTGCACATACTTTATGTTAACGACAAAAATTTAAATGAGACAAATGATAAGTGGTGAAGAAATTTTGCCCCCTTCCCTCGTAAACAATTCCGGCAAACCTAAATAAGGGGAGTCACTTACTCCAGTCCCCTTCTCTCAATAAGGAGGACAGGAAGAGAAACCTTCTGCCCCTGGGCGGCATAAACAACACACTGTGCTCCTGCAAGCTTCATTCAGCAGCTCTGGACCAAATGAATCAACATGTTTATCTGCTAATACAGCTGAGCTCATGGTAAAGTGTTATGCACTTAAAAGGAAACAAACTTTTTAAAAAATGAAACTAGTAAAAATTAGAAACTTTTTGTTGTTTCAGCAAATTTAGTAATGTTGTTTATGAAGACCAAACATTAACAGAGTAAATCTTCCATTTTGTCAAAATGTTTATTCTCAACTGAAGAAGATTTAAGGAAACTCAGGCTGGAAAACATTTGATCTAGGGGTCAAGGACAGTCTGACTTCTTAGTTCTGCCAGCAGTTTTTTAAAGCTGCTTCCTGTACTAGGGAACGTTCACTGTTCTTGCACAAACAATAATAAAAGTCATTTATACAAACACCTTCATTATTCTTTCCTTTTAAATTCACTGTTTGGTAATAACAAAGGCTACAATCATGATTCTAATAAACATTTTGAGCTTTTATTTACCATTAAATTTCTATTAATGTATTATTTGTGGGGAAACAAGTTATTCACTTATTCAAAAATATATCCCCAATGCTGCTACTCATGTGCCTGACACTGTGGATAAAAGTCAGCAAAAGAGATGCCACCACTGCCCTCCCAGAGCTTCCAGTTTTGCTGACGAGATATTATGAAATTATACACACATACATAACCCAGACTATGAAAAGGGAAAAATACACCATGAAAGCAAACAATATGATCTGGCCCTGGGGGTCAGAGGATTCCTTTGGCAGTGATAATTAAGCTGAGATTAGCTTTACAATCGCTAAACATTTGAAACACACACATTCCAAATCATCCTAGGGGTAAGAATGCTTACAGGACGTGGGGGAGGGGAGAAGCGTTTATAGGAGCCAAGGTAAAATCCATGACTTTAAAAATAAAGGTGAGAGCTTCATGTGTACAACACCAAGAGATCACTTATCTCTGTAGGAAGAAAAGCAATGGCCACTCCTAGCATATTTCCACTCAAAAATAGATTTCATAGCTAGAACTATTTTCCAGTAATAAAGCTAAACATCAGCTATCAATGTAATAATCTCCAATAATCTCAAGTCCTTCAAACACATTAAGATGAATGTATAACAGTAAATGTATTGCAAGCCTCAACACCCCATATAAACCCAGTAATGAAAAAAGATGTCTTAAGCTTCACATATCACAGGTCACCTAATGTTAGAACAGAAACAAACTTCTAGAAATCATCTTGTAATAAAACACTTTCCACTGTGCAAATCAGGAATAACACCCAAAGTGAAGAAGGAGCATGTATAACGTCACACATCTAGCTCATAGTAGAACAGGAGGTTAGCTAGAGCTTAGATTGCCTGAGTCCACTCTCTATGCTTTATCTACCAGCATATAACAGCAAATGTATGACAAGAAACACACGTTGCAAATAAATAAGGCAGAATTTTAAGACACAAATTCCATTTCAAAATTTTTATTTTTAAATTTTTAAAAATATTTTTAGGGACAGGGTCTCGCTGTGTTGCCCAGGCTGGTCTTAAACTCCTGGCACAAGCAGTCCTCCCTCCTCAGCCTCCCAAAGTGTTGGCATTACAGGCATGAGCCACCGTGTGTAACTCAAAATTTTTATACATTTTCAACTGACCCGCACATGCTGTAGGCTCTAGAAAACAAATGCTCCCTCTTACCACATACCACAGAAGAGTAAAATTGAAAACAACAGCTGGGCACAGTAGCTCACACCTGTAATCCCACATGCTATGGGAGGCTGAAGAGGATCTCCTGAGGCCAGGGGTTCAAGACCAGCCTGAGCAACATAGTGAAACCCTGTCTCTACAAAAAAATAAAATTAGCCAGACACAATGGTGCACACCTGTAGCCCTAGCTCCTCAGGAGGCTTAAAAGGGAGGATCCCTTGAGCCCAGGAGATCAAGGCTGCAGTGAGCTACGATCACAACACTGCACTCCAGCCTAAACAACACAATAAAACTGTCTCTTTAAAAAAATAAAAAAATAAGTGAAGAAAACGACTATTTATTGACTCCCTAGGGTCTAGGAGCTCGATTGAGTGGCTTATCTACTTTAATTTCCATTAATCATCACAACTACCCTCTGATTAGATCTTATTCTCATTTTACTGAGACCCAGAAACATTAAGTAATTTACCTATGGTTACATAGTAGAAAAATGGCAGAAGTAGGATTTGAATTCAAGTCTAAATCTAAATCCATGTAGCCGTTTTACCATTAAAAAGCTTTTTTTCTTTTTTTGAGACAGGATCTCATTGTGTCACCTAGGCTAGAGTGCAGTAGCACGATCATGGCTCAGCTCACTGCAGCCTCAACCTCCCAGGGGTGGGTGATCCTCTCGCCCCAGCCTCCCAAGTAGCTGGGACTACAGGCGCACGCCACCACTCCCGCCTAATTTTTCTGTAGACGTGAGGTTTCACCACGTTGCCCAGGCTGGTCTCAAAGTGCTGGGATTACAGGCATAACCCAGCCAGTGTTTCTTCATTAAAAAATACTATACAATGGGGTTAGGTTTCCCTGAGAACTTAAAAATGCCCATTTAATTGCTAGTGAAACATCTTTTAAAGTTTGGTCTAGGATAACTGCAATTTATAACATTATATCAAAAAGAACTACCAAGTTTTAAACAACTACTTAACAAACAAAACTTGGAACATATTCTCAAGTTAAATTTTATTCATATTTTCTTTTATAACATTCTTTTCAACCCTGCTGTCAGTGCCACCAGAAACGGGTGTTATCTACACCTATGAAATGTTGGCTGAGACACAAGAAGAGTATAATGCATGACTGCTTAAGAGAACCATAAAAATACAAGAACTATATTTTAATCATTCTGATTTCTCCATTGGTGGACAGCCCATTAACAGCTTCAACTGGGAGAGAGCATACTGCTCAAAAATAAGAACCAAGCAGTCCAAATAGAGCAAAGCACATCATTAATTAAAAGAATACCAATTTTTACACAACTACCCACACCATAGGACTGTTTCTGCTTTCTCAGCTCTGCTAAATTCTGTTACCACTCACGCACCAGGTTCTCAGCTTCCAATATTTAGTTGACGTTGTTTGCCTGCTGTCATCTCTCATCCGTTCTCTTTATCCTCATGGATTTCTGCTTTTATATGTGTTCACTATCATTTTAGTGGGGAGGGAAATACATGTTTCTCTGATAATACTGGAGATTTTTAAAGTTTTCTTTTGATCCCTTATGGTATCTGTTTTCTCCCAGTGTTCCAAGTGTCACTCCCTCTTCTACCTCTCTATGTCTACTGTTTTTTTTTAAATGTTGGAGTCTTCCCCAAAATGACCAACAGTCTTGGATTGTTAGTTCGTATTTAAGAATAAGCCCCTGAAAAGAACTGACTGGAAGATCTGTGTGGGAGAACAGGGCTTAACAATTGGTAGAATTCACTCAAGGTACACTCAGCAGAAAGCCTATCAGTATCTGAAGATGCTGTTATCTTCAGTCTTCCACAGGAGAAGGATGGGACAGGCTTGACTGTGGAGTTCTGGAAGGAGAACAGAGGAAGACAGCTAAGAGTTCTACAGTTCAGGCATAGGTTTCCCTTGATCTCCTTGTTTTAAACCAAGCAACAATCCACTGCCCCTGGTTTTGAAGTCCAGACACCTCTTCATGAATTTTGCAAAGAATAAACCTTGTTCTCCTGAGGCCAGGGAGTTGGTAGTGAAGGAACTCACCCATCTACAAGGGCACATAGGGAGAAAATTGTAGGATTCCACCTGTCAGTGTACACAGATTTTCTGACCAGCTTCCCTGTTTTCAGCTCCATTTCTGACCCCTATCTTCCTTAGTATCTGGTGCCTCCAAATACTGAGCCTCTTGGAAGCTTCGGCCAAACACAGTATTGCACTTCTTACAGGTATTGTTGTGCACTTACAGGTACTGTGTGATTCCTCTGCAAAGTCAGTGACCACCTGTCCATCTGCTTATTTCAAAAAGGTATAGCAGCGTCTGTCTCCTGTTGTAACCTCTCCCAGTCTCTCTGTTTTTTCTTCCATTTAGGCAGGGATTAGGAAAGGAGAGGAGATACAGGTGTAGCCAATCTGTCATTTTTGGTCAGAAGCCCTGAGAGAGCTCTTCTGAAATCAGCTATCTCAGGATACTGACTTACGGACTAAATTAGTATTTCTCAAAGTCCGAACACAGATCTGCATTAGAATCCACAAGGATGCTTGTCCACATAGCAGTCTGGGTGATTTTTGCTTTCGCTGTTACATGGAAATCAGATTAAGTCACTAACCCACTTAAAACTTCCTAATAAGCAGCTTCCCACTCCACTTAAAAGCCAAGGTCTTTCAAAGCCTAAAACGATATGGCCAATGTATGTCTATCTCTGATCCCATTTAATACCATTCTTTCCAGCCACTTTCTCTACTATTAATATATCCTGACCACACAGGCCTTCTGTTTATTCCTTGACCAACAGCCAGTTTATTGCTATCTCAGGGCCTCTCCACATGTTCTTTCCTCTGCTTGTAACATTTCTTCTTCTAGTTCTTTGCATGGCCCCTTCTCATTCTTCAGATCTCAGTTCAAAGGTGGACAGACAAAATGTGGTACATTCATACTATGGAATGTTATTTAGCCTTAAGAAGGAAGGAGATGCGGACATGTGCCACAGCATGGATGAACCTCGAAGACACTACGCTAAGTGAAATAAGCCACACAAACACTGTACGATCCACTTACATGAGGCACTAGAGCAGTCAAATTTATGGAAACAGAAAGAATGGTGGTTGTTAGAGGCTGAGAGGAAAGAGAAAACAAAAAAAAAATACTGTTTAATGGCTGCAGAGTTTCAGTTTTACAACATGAAAAAAGTTCTGGAGGTAGATGGTGGTGAATGGCTACACAACAATGTGAATGTACTTAATGCCACTGAAACGCACATTTAAAAATGGCTAAAATGGTAAATTTTATGTTATATATATTTTACTACAACTTAAAAAATACTTTGTTTTTTTTTTTAAAAAAGCAAGATAAAAAATAAGAGTTATCTTTTCAAAAGACACTTCCCAAGATTACTCTATGCAAAGCTCTCTCTCCTTTCCCCTGCCAGGTAATTCTTTGGCACGTATCATGGTATACTTTCTTCACAGAATACCACTATATAAAATTACCCTGTTTGTTTATTATCTGTCCTCCAATTACAGAGTAGGATGTCTTCTAACACTACCCACACAATATGGTAATAAATACACAATAGGAAGGCACTCAATATACATTTGGAGGCTAAATGAATTAACTGGCTTCTAGGTCTCAACCCAGATCTACTAAACGAGAATCTTGAGATTCTCAGACATTGCTTTATTGGAGAGAAAACTTGCTATTTATGACCCAAACAGCACCTCCCAATCCCAACAGCTAGTTAGGACAATTTGACACAAATGGCACTTAAAATAGATATTCTCTGTTCTTACTACAGAGTATGTGCTTTTGATTGGAGGGTTGAACAGTGGGGAAGGTATAGATGAAAGAGGAGCTTCTAACATTTTCATATAGGAATGTCTGATAACATGACAATATAGTTCCTTCAATTTAATTATTCTTAAATGATTTAGCATGTATACCTATTAGAAGAGCTTCCACATAATAAAATAGATCACTAAACACCTTTATGAAGTAATTCAAAGTTAGGATGAAAAAACAAAGAAAAAGGTTTTTTTGAGATGGAGTCTCGCTCTGTCACCCAGGCTGGAGTGCAGTGGCGCGATCTCGGCTCACTGCAAGCTCCGCCTCCCGGGTTCACACCATTCTCCTGCCTCAGCCTCCTGAGTAGCTGGGACTGCAGGAGCCCGCCACCATGCCCAGCTAATTTTTTGTATTTTTAATAGAGATGGGGTTTCACCGTGTTAGCCAGGATGGTCTCGATCTCCTGACCTCGTGATCTGCCCGCCTCAGCCTCCCAAAGTCCTGGGATTACAGGTGTGAGCCACTGTGCCCGGCCTTTTTTTATTTTTAAGACAGGGTGTCACTGTGTTGCCCAGACTGGAATGCTGCAGTGGCATGACCACTGCTCACTGCAGCCTGACTTCCTGGACTCAAGTGATCCTCCCGTTCAGTCTCCTGACCTCCCACGTAGCTGGGACTACAGGTATGCACCACTACACCTGGCTAATTTTTAGGTTTTTTGTTGTTTTTTTTTTTTTTTGTAGAGATATGGTCTCACTATGTTACCCAGGCTGGTCTCAAACTCCTGGGCTCAAGCAATCTGCCCGCCTCAGCCCCCCAAAGTGCTGGGATCACAGGCATGAGACTTTGTGCCCTGCCTTCTATTTATGTTCTTGATATTATCTCATTTTCTACAGGATTTTGTTCTTATATCTTCTCTCTCTTACCTTTCCATCTCACCTGGACAGTTCTATAGCTCACTCCTAGACAGCAAACAAACACACTTATCTCCCTATTCTAAAAAATATTCACTCGCTCTTACTACACATTCAACCTCTAATTTTCTCTATTCCTCTCCACAACATCCAGCTTTTTTGAAGTCTACTTTCTCATTTCCCATTCGCTCCTTAACCCTCAACTCCACAGTGGCAAACATGGTCATCAACCCTTTAACACAGCAGTTGCTCTCTCATTAGTCACCAATGAGTTCCTTTCTGTTACTCATCATACTTCCTTCACTGTTTTAATCTTGCTCCTCCTTTTAGATGACTTAAATTCTGTTCATCCTTAAAGTATGAGTGGAAAGTGGGGTAGTGAACCCAGACAAGATAGGGTGTGGCCCTGGCTTCAACCGTTATTGCACTTTTCTGAGCTGGCTGACATAGGACTGGTCTGTCTTCCTAAGGGATAAATGAACTAGGGCAGGCACTAGATCCTCATTCAATCTCTACATCCTTTGAGCTCTTTATATCTTTATATACTGTGTGCTTGGCACATTAAGTAGACACTCAATTGGGCTGTGGAAGGCAGGAAAGAAGGAAAATGGGGAGGGAATGGGTGGGGGAAAATGCAGGAAACAATTTTACTCATCTTTTTATCCCTAAGTACAAAGTAGAAAAGTTAACCATAATAGAACCTCAATTAACGTTTGGTGACTCTTACTGAATATATATATACCACCTATTGCAATGAGATTTGGGTTTTGTTTAATTTCATTGAACATTTACATTTAAAACTCTGTGAACTGCACATTTACCACAAAGCTATGATTGTAAAAACTATACTGTTAATTATAGTTATAGTTGCTGACTCATTAAGCAAATTCATAGTTTTAGAAACATAGTTTTAGTCAATGAAGCAATAAAATATACTTTAGCATTCTTCAACATTCAGACTGGGGGTAGAGGATGATAAAGAGAGACAGTGAAGTATGAGGTAGAAATAATAAAAACAACACTGAAGTCTGGCCACAGGGTGGTCAAAAGGCTCTATAACTTTCCTAAAATTAACTTTCAAATCTAAGACAAAACTATCATAAATAAGTTAGTCTAGGTTTAAAACGCTTTTTTGAAAGTCTGATTTCTGTTACTTAAGAAAAAATAAAATGTCTCTAATTTTTAAACAAAGCACACATAAAGGAGCTGATATCAATAAATGCTCTTTTACTGTATTTCACAGGAAAACTATCTAGCACTTTGGGGCACTTATTAAACAGTGAAAAGAAAAATATTTCTTTCCAGTTAAAAAAGGATGAAGACAATTCTTGGGGAGCGGGGGGACCCAAGTAACTGAATTCTGTATATAACTTAAAGTTCATTTTTTTTTAGCTCTTATTCTCTGCCTCATTTCCAAGTTTCTATTTCCTTTACTTGCTTTTAAATGTCAGTATTCTCCAGAGTACTATCCTCTCATCCTTCTCTTAAACATGTTCACTGAGCAATCTCATCTGTACCAGAAAAGCACACCGTTTAGGAGTATACCTTCTAGGACCAAATGTGCTTGTGTTTGAATCCTGACCCTACTACTTGCTAGGTGTACAATCTTACACAAGTTACTTAACTTTTCTGTAACTCAGTCTACCCATCTGTAAATCAAGGATAAACCAACCTTACAGGGCTGCTGTGAGGCCTGAGTTAATATACATAAAACGCTTACAATGCTGCCTGGCACATAATACGTTTTCTAACTAAGAGTGCTAGCTATAAGACGACCATATAATTTACCCAGGGCACTTCTAAGATTTAAAGAAAAGATTATGGGCCAGGCACAGTGGCTCACGCCTGTAATGACAGCACTTTGGGAGGCCAAGACGGGCAGATCACGAGGTCAAGAGATCAAGTCCACCCTGGCCAATACGGTGAAACCCCATCTCTACTAAAAATACAAACATTAGCTGGGTGTGGTGGCATACACCTATAGTACCAGCCACTCGGGAGGCTGAGGCAGGAGAATCACTTGAACCCGGAAGGCAGAGGTTGCAGTGAGCCAAGATTGCACCATCGCACTCCAGCCTGGCGACAGAGTGAGATTCAGTCTCAAGAAAAAAAAAAAAAAAGAAGAGATTACGTATTAATAATCACACTGGAGCATCAAGAGTAAACCAGAACTATCTAAGGCAAATTAAGACAGTGTCACCTAACTAGTTAGGATAAGCCATAAAATACTGTTGATATGCACCATTTCTGCCCTGTAAATATCACATAACTAACCTAACGATGTTCAGTTCCAGTTAATGAAAACCTAGCAAATACTTAACTATTATTTCTGAAAGTGGGTTGAATAGGGGTGACGGCTGAATAGGTCAAAACACTTCAGAAACATCAAGTTAAATAAAGCTAAATATGTTGGAAAGATGAAGTTTACCATCTAGCCTACCCAAAAGTCACTGGTGTGCTAATTGACTTTATAGCTTAAATTTGTTTTATTTTGCAACTACAAAGTTATTCTGAAATGAAATTAAAATGAGCTACTAGCTTTTTAAAATATAAGATATGTTATCTATGTTAGTCCTCAGGACCTATCCCATAATGAGTATTAAATAAACATTTCTTGAATGAATGAATGAATGAATACTAAAAACAATTTCTATTATCTCTGAACTATGAGAGATATGGAAATTGTAACAAAGAATGAAATCCTTAAAAGAAAAAACGATAATTCAAATTTTCTTGTTCACTACTTAAAAATCATTAAAACCCATTTTTGACCTAATAATTCCATCAACCCATGTATTTCATATGTAAATGATGAAACAGGACTTGCCATACCATGGATAAAGTTTTAAAAATGGTAATAAAAATCTTTTCAGGGTT
This sequence comes from Papio anubis, assembly GCF_008728515.1. Lineage (NCBI taxonomy): Eukaryota > Metazoa > Chordata > Mammalia > Primates > Cercopithecidae > Papio > Papio anubis. The sequence goes on from NC_044976.1 coordinate 213,252,459, forward strand.
ATTAAATATTTTATTTAAACACTACTGATGTTTATCCAGCCAACAAAAAAGTATAATAGGGCAAAGAACGCCTTCTGAATACTCCCTAGAGGCCAATCAGCCAGGTGTGAGAATTCTGAGGTTAGGGTAACTCTTTGAAACAGAGTTCAAGAAGAGCTACCTAGAAATAAAGAAAAAGGCCGGGCGCTGTGGCTCAAGCCTGTAATCCCAGCACTTTGGGAGGCCGAGATGGGTGGATCACGAGGTCAGGAGATCGAGACTATCCTGGCTAACAGCGTGAAATCCCCATCTCTACTAAAAAATACAAAAAAAAACTAGCCGGGTGAGGTGGCGGGCGCCTGCAGTCTCAGCTACTCGGGAGGCTGAGGCAGGAGAATGGCGTAAACCTAGGAGGCGGAGCTTGCAGTGAGCTGAGATCCGGCCACTGCACTCCAGCCTGGGCGACAGAGCGAGACTCCATCTCAAAAAAAAAAAAAGAAACAAACAAACAAATTCAGATCATGATAGCCATAAAGCAGACTTTGCAGAAGGGAGCATCAAAAAACCAAGAGCAGTTTTGCATATTTACCAATTTAATCAACTCTTTCAAAAAAGCTGAAGCACTAGTCTTACAGTAGTGGTCTACAAAAATTACCCAGCCACATTTAGTTAAGAGCAAATATCCAGTGGAAAATCTAATGCAATTTTTATATGGATGCTACTGGAATCATATCCAAAAAACTGAAGAAGGCCAACCAAAACCCCAAACTACAATGTTATTGTTTATGATCTTATGTTAATTCCTGAAATCTGATATGAGGAAAAATATTCCTATAAGATAAAAACAATAGTGGGGGCTAATATATATGGAAAGTACTATGCTAATAAGTTTGCGTACATTATTTCCTTTGGTTTTCACAATCATCTTAAATAATACCTGGCTTGACTGTAGGAATCTTGACTGTGGCCCCAAGGTCACAGCTCATTTCCAAATGCCTGGTCAGAATTTTTCTGTGTGTAAGTTTGTATACTTTTTTGCTGGCATAATTTCTCTTTCTTCAGGTATACTCCAACACAATACACTATGAAGCCTAACTACTGGTAAGGTAGGGTCAAATTTTGTTATGAAAAGGTCCATATGAGCCCGCTACACTACACAACTACATGGTAGCAAATGAAACCATGACAGGCAGCTGTGACTAAAGCAGCTATACATATATAATTTAAAGCAATACTCCTGGCTAGAATTTATTGGAAAGGAAATATCAAATATTGGAGCTAGAAGAGACTTTAGGGACACTAATCAAAACGATATTTTATTGAACATAAATAAGATGCATTTTTATGGTAAACTTTCCAGTCATTATTGTTGTTCTTAAAGAAACAAAGTTTGGCAAGTTTGGGAAGAGAAGCTAGAATTCTTGGTTTTACATCAAAACCAAGATCATTAATTTTCTTACAGTATACTAGGATTCATTCAATTCTGTATTTTTCTGTAACCCAAATTACTCTATTAAATAGTAGAAATTTAGAGCTAGACAAGATTTCTAATCCATCCATTTATTTTTACAGGCAAGAAAACGAAGGCCCAGTGTGTCAAGTAGTTTTATATTTTGGTTGCATACAGTTGGTCACCAAAAGAGTTAGGACTAAAACCCAGGACTTGATTCACATCCAGTGGTTTTCAGCATCACAAAAAAAGTCAATGCTTATCAGTAAGAATTTTAACAGGCCAGGCACAGTGGCTCATGCCCATAATCCCAGCACTTTGGGAGGCCAACATGGGAGGATCACTTGAGGCCAGGAGTTTAAGACCAACCTGGGCAACACAGCAAGACCCCATCTCTACAAAAAATTTTAAAATTAGCAGGCATGGTTGCATACACCTGTAGTCCCAGCTACTAGGGAGGCTGTGGCAGGAGGATGTCTTGAGCCCAGGAGTTCAAGGTTGCAGTGCGCTACGATCACACTCCAACCTGGGTGACAGAGTGAGACCCTGTCTCAATAAATTTTTTTAAAAAATTATAATAACAGCTATCACTTATCAAGCACCTATTATGAGCCAAGCACTACTATATTAAGGAGTCTATGTATAATTATCTCAAATCCTCGCAACAACGTTAAAAGTCCAGATCTATCTGCCTCCAAAGCCAGCTGTACCTTCCCTTCCATCATACTGCTTTCACAATCCAGGGAGAAATCCAGGTTGGTGGGGCAAGTGGGGGACAGGACGGTTGTTTTGTTTCTTTCTGTTACTACTGAAGTTATCCATGTAGAGTTACTTCATTTCTGTGAAGGACTTACAAATATTAGGTTATGTACTTGAAAAACATTTTTACTTATAAAAAAGAAAAGGCTTCCACTGTATCTTTACGAAAATATAAACCAAAAAAGTTGTGAAGACTCACTTATATAAGCAATCAAAGACTAATTCCTTCCCCTAAGGAATGTGATTTCAACACAAGGCTTTCATTTGACCACTTGATTTATTACAGAACAAAGATGTACATGTACATACAAACACACTATATATATACACACACGCACACACACACATATACACATATATATACACACACATATATACACATACACACACACAGACATAAGACTTAAAGGAAATGTGCCAAAAATGTTAAAAGCCACTACTCCCCTACAACTCATAATCACAGTGACCTCCTTCAAGAAATGAGCACATAACCCAGGATCCAGACGATCAAGTTTGCCGTCCCCCTGACTCCTGGCTACCGTGATACATTAAGGGATGAAAAACTGACTTAAGGAGGAACAGAGTCACCTCTGAAATTTACCATATAACTGGTGAGAAGGAGTCTATCTTCCTTTCAGACAGTGAGCTGTGATGATGCTGCCCTGAGGCTACAAGCACACAACAGAAGCCTGCTTGAGAATGAAGTCACCGCAGGTGGAAACAGAGCCAGTCCTCATAGCAGAAGAGGATCCTTGATATCATCATCGGGGTTCTAGACCCACACATGCCTGAGATCAGTCCATCTTGGACTCCCATTTACTTAATCTAATATATCCACTGTGTCTTAATTTTTTGCTTGACTGCTTAAGCTTGAGTTGGATTTGTGCTGCTTAAAATTTTAATAGTACTGACTATTCTCAGAGAGAAGTCCTCAGTTAAAAATAACACTACACAGCAAAATTTGAAACATTTTAAAATTAGGTCAATTAATCATTTTGTCTATCTAAAATAAACTTTTAAATCACTGTAACAAAACTTTTGAAATTAAACCAGTAATACATTTAGTGTTCCTAAATAAGCTTATTCTAAATATTAGCAATAACTGCACTTATTTACCACATACAACATGATGTTTTGAAGTATATACACATTGTAGAACAGTTAAATCTAGCTAACAAATGCATTACCTCACATAGTTATCATTTTTGTGGTGAGAACACTTAAAATCCACTACATTTGCATTTTTCTAGAATACAATATACATTATTAACTGCAGTCACCATGCTGTACAACAACTGCATTTTTAAGTAGTAGTAGAGTCTTACAGTGTCTGGTATTTTGTTTGTATTAACATTTTTCTAATGGTAGAACATACCACAACTCTGCTCCCTTGGCTTTTCATACTTCTGCGAAACCACTCACCAACTATAGGTTATGTTAGGTGGGTAGAGATTTCTTCATTCGCACTCCCAGGATACACAAATAGAAGAGGAAGTTCTAAAACTGTGATGATTTTGCCTTCTCCAAATTCACAGAGAACATCACAACCATCACAAAGAAGCTTCCTCTTTTTTCCTCTTCTGTTTCTCAGTAATTCTTCCTTCCCTCTGCTCATCCCTCATGCTCACCTTCCCTGTGGACCAACAGGGAGTTTGCCTCTCCTCCTTTCAAAGACTAACCACGTCACCTATGTTCTCATCTCCTCCCAACCTCCATTCCATCTTATTCTTTCTCTGCCAGCTATAGTATTTCCTACCACACTAGCACGTTCCCCTCTGCTATCACATATACAAAAATTTTCTCTAACTTAAAAAAAAAAAAAAATTCACTGCTCACTTTATTGCTCTCCTACTTTCCACTGACAGATTTTTCAAATGAATGGTTTAAATCTGATATTTAAGCATCACTCTTTCCTTATTCCCCAAAAGTCTAGCTTCCTCCCTCCCCTCAAATCCCCGAAACTGAATTCATATTTCTTTTACTGTCAAATTCAATGGCCCCTTTAGCTTTCATTTCCTCGCGCACACTGCTGTATGTGGCGTTATTTCACTATTCTCTTGTAAAATCTTGCCTGCTGGTTCAATGACATTATAATCCATTTTAGCTCTCTTGCTTTTGGACTTCTCTAAAGAGGTCCCCTTCTCCTCTCATTCCCTGAATAAAGTATGTGTTTCTCATGTTCATTCTTCAGTCCATTCTTCAATGTTTATTTTCCATATGCTTTCTCTGAAAAATTTTATCTACCATTAAAACTGTTTTGTTCTCCAATATAAGGCAAAATTACAACACACACACAAAAGGCTGAATAACCATTTTCCCTCCCAAATTATGACTACTCCCAAATTTTCTGAAAATGGCATCACTTGTCTCCCCTAAACCATGGCATGCACACACACACTCCTCAGCACGCTTCCTATTTCCTATTGCCTAGAACACCCTTCTTCCTTTCTCACCTGAAAACACTCCTATCTGTCTCAAATGCCCCTTCCTCTGTGAAGCCTTTCCTGCCACACATCCATCACCCAATGAACATGACTTCCTAGTTCCCCCTTCTATAGAACCATGGCACTAAGTAGATACCTTTACTATAGCACTTTTTAAATGATTTTAGATTCCTGTGTTTCTCATCTCACCCAATAACTATGTCCAGGTGCAAGGAGCACGTTTTATTCTTTTTGTTTCTTTAGTTGCTGTAAACATGACAGGCACACACTTGGTAAGTATTTATTAAGGAAAAAAACGCTCAAAAGGTCCGAGTTCAGAATGTCAAGACACTTCATACACCTGCGGTGCTTTGCACACGTCAAAGCTGAAAGTGCTAGCTTTGTGAATACCAAAAGCGTTAACTGACTACACCAGTCATTTAGCATTTTGGTTTCCTGCCACAAATATTCTTCCATCTTTACATGCATATGTGTCTTATCTTCTTAAATGGGTAAGGACTTGCAGACTACAACTTCTAATGTTAAGTACATTATATTATCTAGTGTGTTTCCTTGTACCTTAGTAGGCTCTCAATAAATATCACATAGCTATTTGATGTGTCTCATTGTTAGGAGTTCTAAAACTATCTGAGGGATCTGTCATTAACTTAGTGTTTTAAATTAAATCAAAGTTTTTCAAAATTACTCATTAAGGAAAATAAGCATACATGGAACTCAAACAACAAATACCTTCAAATCCATGATCCAAATATGCATTAACTTCTAAAAAGAAAAGGCAAGAGTGGGTTCTTTCAGTGGTAGTAATGCATCTTTCCGTGCAAATATGGATCTCAAATATGGATCTCTTACATATGGCCATTAAAAAGCAATTTCCCTATAATTCATAATATAAAAACTGATTCAGGCAATACCATCAATGGAGGTAAAAGGCTATTGAGAACTATCATCCCACAGATTTATAAATGAGAAAAATGTATCTTTACAGTGAAGAGATCCAGCAATCACCTTCTTAAGTATGTATCATGTATGTAGTATTCTCACCAAAAAAGGTTCAACCTGAATCTAATAATGAGGAAAAATTGGACAAATTCAGAATGTGGAATATTCACAAAACAACTGATATAAAATCCTCAAAAAAATTAGAATCAAAATCTGGTTCAGTGTATATTGCTTGAGTGATGGGTGCACCAAAATCTCACAAGTCACCACTAAAGAGCTTAATTGTGTAACCAAACACCACCTGTTCCCCAAACGTCTATGGAAATAAAAAAAAAGAAGAAAAGTACATAATAAAAAAAAAATTAGAATCAATGTCATAGAAAGCAATATAATGTTAGATTTTTATTTTCTGGAATAAAACAGTCTCAGGTGACACAACCAAATATATGGTAAGGACCCTGAATTTAAAAAATTTTATAAACTTTTACGGACTACTATATTAGGCATAATTATGAAATATGTTTTGTCTTAGTTGTGTTAATGATACTGTGATTATGAATAGCCTATCCTTGGAAATACAGGTTAGAAAAACTTAGAGATAAAGTGGTATCTACAGCTTCCATTCAAATGATTCAATTAAAAATTTTTTAAAGTATATGAACTGGGCACAGTGGCTCACACCTATATTCCCAGCATTTTTGGAGGCCAAGGCAGGAGGATCACTTGAGCCCAGGAGGTCAGGATTAGCCTGGACAATCTAGTGAGACCCCATCTCTTAAAAATTAAAACATTAGCCAGGTGGTGGTGCACACCTGTAGTCCCAGATACTTGGGAGGCTCATACAGGAGGATCGCTTGAGCCCATGAGTTAGAGGCTGCACAGAGCTTTGGTCCACTCCAGCCTGAGCAACAGAGTGAGACTCGGTCACAAAATAAAACAAAAATTTTAAATATATGTAAAGCAAACGTGACAAAATGTTAAGGATGTTTTTGTGCTCATGTACACAATACATTCAGCTTTTCTATATATTTTTAAATCTTTAAAGTAAAAAGTTAAAAGTGAAGGTAATTTTCTCTTCTTTCTAATCACTGTAAATACTAGTAAGTTGATAGAGGGGTTCATCCTGAAGAGATTTAGTTCAGATTAAGTATAGAACCCTACTATATCTAACATTTATTTTAAATATTTTTACAAAATAAATAAACTAACTTGAGAATATAAGCTATGTAAACATAACTTCACAATCTAAGTATAAAACAAGTAGAAAAAATTCTTCCTCATTCTACACATAAAATTTTGTAGCTCTTAGAAATAATTATTGGTCAGAAACATAATCATAAAACTCTTCTTACCAATGTTTTTAATAGAACATATATTCATAAATATTCTTGTGTTTACATCTTCCAATGATACACAGTCATCCCATGATTCTAACAAATCATGACCTTTGGAATCAGAGATCTTACTTTTACTCTGCATCAAATGTTCTCCCGCAACCCCACTACCTGCCTCTGTTGCAAGGCTGCCATCTTATCAGTCTCCCAAATTTAACTTAACTGTCACTCCATCAGCTATCAACAGATTACCACAAAATTTAGTGCTTTAAAATAACCATAAGCCTTTACTATCTCACAGTTTCTGTTGGGCCAGGAATTCAAGACCAGTGATGCAAAAGGCATAGGAAAACTATGATCAGCACTCCTGTTCAAACAAAGGACAATTAGGAGGTGTGTGGGAGTCACTGACCCATAGCAATTCTGAAATCCAGCAGGTGTTTTGAGGCAACACCTTGGATCTTTCTAAGATCTTAAAGGACTTTAAAGTCACATCTTCAAAACACCTGGATATTTCTAAGGTCGTAAAGGACATTAAAGTCACATCTTCAGCTTGATCTGTAGATCATGTTTTCCCATGAGTGTCCTAGATTGGATCTTTTCCAGAATCCATTTCTTAATTCTAGTATTAATGATCATATGAAGAGGCTGGGAATTTTCCAGCCCTACAGTTCCTTGCTCTTTTTTGTTTAACAGTATTTCATTTTGCTTCTCTCTCTCCTTTTACATTTTATATATAAGCAGCAAGAAGAAACTAGGTAGCTTCTTCAACGTTCTGATAAGAAATCTCCTTAGCTAGATCACTTATTCATAGCTTACATTTTTCTATTTTCCATCTTAATGCACATGACAGAGTTGCTAAACGTTCTGCCACCACAGAACAAGGATTCCCTTTCCTTGTGTTGTTTCTGTTAATATTTTTCTCACTTTCCTTTAAGCCCTCAAGCAAAGCCTTCTCAAAGGCTTCTATTTCTACATCAAACTTCTACTAACAGTCAACTCAAGGCTCTACATGCTTTCACTAATGCTTAAAAATCCTTCAAGCTTGTAGCCACTTCCAAATTCAAAAGACAGTGTTCCATTTTCGTTACAACAAAACAAAACCACTCTGATACCAAAATCTATATAATATCTTTTTTTTTTTTTTTTTTTTTTTGGCAGGATCTTATTCTGTCACTTAGGATAGGGGGCAGTAGCACAATCTTAGCTCACTGCAACCTCCACCTCCCAGGCTCAAGAACTTAGAGATAGCGATCCTCCCACCTCAGTCTCCCAGGTAGCTGGGACCACAGGTATGCACCACCACGTCTAGCTAATTTTTGTATTTTTTTTTTTTATAGAGATGGGGTTTCACCATCTTGCCCAGGCTGATCTCAAGCTCCTGAGCTCAAGTGATCCACCCACCTCAGCCTCCCAAAGTGCTGGGATTACAGCTGTGTGCCACTGTGCCCTGCTCAAAATCTTTATTATCTATTGCTATAATTACCCCCCAAAATTAGTATTTTCAATACAATGAGGTTTTATTACACAGTTTCTGTGGGAAAGGAGTGGCTTAGCTAGATGGTTCTGCAGCAGGGTCTGTCATGAAACTGCAGGCAATGTGTTAGCCAGGGATGCAGTCAGTCATCAGAAGACCCTATTTGGTTTCTGCTATGGCTTGCTCACATGATGGAAAAGCTCATGATAGCTTTTGGCTTACAATTCCATTTCTGGTGGGAATAGGAGCTGAATGGCCATTCCACCTTTACACGGGTCAAGATGGTGTTTTTCTAGGTCACACAGTAGTTTGAATTGCTCTTTGAACTAGCATATCAACAGCTTATCTTCCACGTTTTAAATCACAACATTTGAGTAATTCATACTTTCACTAAAACACGTAAAAACTCAGTAGTGATGATCAAAAGCTGAGGGTATCTCAGGCAAAAGGGGATATCTGGTCATGTTCCACTAGATCCCTAAACCAAAGACACAGGGTCTTAATGTCACTAACATAACATGGTAGGCACCACTCTACTGTTTCTGACACTACCTTTAGTTCTACTACTGCACCTATTATTTATATTCTGAGAAAAAATTTTAAATGCATTACATAAAGTTAAAATTAAATTATATCAAGAAAAGGCATCTAAAATGTAGGATACATGACCAGTAAACTAGAAAAGATAAGAAAAACACATAGGCAAAGTAAAACAACACAAAGGCAGAACAAAAATCCACTGTAGAAAGAAACAGTTTGTATCAAGAGAATAGAAATCTGAACCAGTGAAACAGAAAACAAACTACAAATATTCATGGAAAATTAAGGAAAAAAGATAAAAAATAAAACTTATAAGGGGAGAAAGGGCAGATAAGGAGGATAGGCTACAAATATCTAACCAAAGATAACAAGGTGCTATGCTATCATGGTGGATTAAAGGAGGCCACACATTCCTTATTATTCTTCCTATGAGGAGATGGTTTCCATTTTTCCTCCTCTTGAATCTGAGCTAGTGAATCTTGTAACTTGTTGCACAAATAAAATGTATTGGAACAATGATCTGCCACTTCTGCAACTAGTCTTTAGAAGAGCTGGTGGCTTCTATTCTTAGAAGTTAGTAACATGCTCTAAAGTAATCCAGGCTGTCCTGCTAGAGAGAGGTAACATGGAGGAGAACTGAGGCACTCTGAGCCAACATTCAAGCATCAAATCTGGGAATAAAACCCTCTAGCATCTTTCAGTTCAGTCCAGCTACCTTCTAAGTGCAACCATAGGAATGACTCTAGGTCACATCTCCAAGAGAACCATGGACTGAAACCACAGAATCATGAAAAAAAAAAAAAATTATAGTTTTAAGGCAATAAACATTGGGGCAGTCCATTATACAGCACTGGTAATTGATGTAGCTACAATGATCTACAACAACACAACACTGCCAAAATACATGAATAATATCTGTAGTCTGTAGTATAAGATACTTGTATTTCAAGACCCTGCTAGAAAATAATATTTTAAACTGTTTGAGGCGAGGCATGGTGGTTCACACCTGTAATCCCAACAGTTTGGGAAGCTGAGGCGGGCGAATCACTTGAGGTCAAGAGTTTGTGACCAATTTGGCCAACATGGTGAAATCCCATCTCTACTAAAAATGCAAAACTTAGCCAGGTGTGGTGGCGCATGCCTGTAGTCCCAGCTACTGAGGAGGCTGAGGCAGGAGAATCACTTCAACCCGGAAGGCAGAGGTTGCAGTGAGCCGAGATCGCTCCACTGCACTCCAGAATGGGTAACAGAGCGAGACTCTGTCTCAGATAAATAAATAAGCAAACAAAAAAACAGTTTGAAAACCCAGCTTGTTTCAAAAACCTAGCTGAAAGTAACAGCTTTTTCATTTCTTAAACTATCTTCCAGTATTTACTTACTTGAAAAAATATTCTAAATTCTATCCATGAATTAACTCAGGCATGGAAGATAAATGCTAAATTGTAACATTACATCTTCCAATTTTATTGACACCTATTTTAAGATGTTTAAAGAAGCTGTCTTAACAATCCCACTTAGGTAAGTATATTCTCATTCTTTGCTTCATTCATTCATTCAACAGTTTGTGAGGACTTACTATGCACAAGGAAACTATGAAGCAGGATTGAGAGCAAATTAAAACTGGATCACTTCCCTAACTTTCTAGAAAGTCAACCGCTGCCTAGTTTGCACTTCCACAGCACTTTATACAAATCTCAATTTTGTAGAAATAGTAACAGCAGCCAACATTTATGCAACACTTACTATGTACCTGGCAAAATTCTAAGTCATTATTACATAATTTAACTCAGTTACTCCTCACAATAACCTTCATGAGATAGATAGGTACTATTACCCCCATTTTACCAATGAGGAAACTGACTCATCTTGAAGTCTTTTTTCCCCACTAGACTCTAGACTCCATGAGGGCAAGTGTTTCCTCATCTAAGTATCTCACACATCCCAGTTTCTGGCACGTATTTCGCTAGAAGTAAACAAAGAAATTAGTTTGTCCAAAAACTAGATACAAATATGCCCATTTACTTTACAAGAACAATTTTTTACTCCTCAAAAGTATAAGGCAGTAACACTTTCTTGGACTAAGAAAAAATGGCTTGGTGTTGAATAAATACAGTATCTCTAACTGGTAAGAAAGATTAACAAAGTTTACCCAACAATTGATGAAAACAATTAAGACTTAAATTTTTTAAACAAGTCTAATTTGATAATTTTATTCAGCAATATGTTATGCAGAAGTCCATAAAAAACACAATGACAGGGGCCAAGATGGCCAACTAGAAACAGCTGCGGCCAGAGGCTCCCACCAAGAACAAAAACAGCAAGTGAATCCTGCACCAGCAACTGAGGTATCCAGGTTCTCTCACTGGGACTGACTAGGCAGTTGGCGCAACCCATGGAGAGTGAGGAAAAGAAGGGTGGTGCAGTGGCCCACATGGGAGCCACAATGGAGCAAGGGGAGCTCCCACCCCCAGTCAAGGGAGGCAGTGAGTGACTGTGCTACCCTGCCCGAGAAACCATGTTTTTTCCACAGATCTGTGCAACCCATGGATCAGGATATCCCCCTTATGAGCCGATGCCACCAGGGCCTTGTGTCCCAAGCACAGAGCTGTGCAGATGCTTGGCAGCCACTCAACTGGAGAATACCTAAGACTACCAGATTCCCAGGGAAAGGGGCCATCGTCACCACTGCGGCTGCCTGCTGTCCAAGACGACTAAGCTCCCCAGGGAAGGGAGAGCAGCCATGACTGCAGCTGCCCGCTGTCTAAGATGACTGAGCTCCAGAGGGGCAGCAGCCAACACTGTAGCTCCAGTTTGCCGTTTTTTCCCTGCTGGTGCCAGGGAGACTAGAAGGTTTGGACCCAGGAGAAATTCCCCACAGCAAAGCACAGTGGCTGTGGCAGATCATGGCCAGACTGCCTCTTTAGGCCAGATCCTGACCCATCCCTCCTCACTGGGCAGGGCCTCCCCGAAGGAATTTTAGCAACTCCAACAGGGGTTTAGGAACAGAACTCTGCTCTCCCTGGGACTCAGCCCCTGCGGGGAGAGGCAGCTGCTGTCTCCGCTCTCTCTATGGATCAGCAGACTTAGTCTTTCCTCCTGCTGGCTCTGAGGAATCCAGGTAGTCCAGAGGAGTGCAATAATCCCTAGCACAGTGCATCCCCTCCGCCAAGGGGCAGCTGGACGATTTCATTAATCAGGTCCAGGATCTTGTGCCTCCTGACTGAGAGAGAACCACCCAACAGGGGCCGCCAGATACCTTATACATCTGACCTCATGATCCGCCCGTCTCGGCCTCCCAAAGTGCTGGGATTACAGGCGTGAGCCACCGCGCCCGGCCCTAACTGTTAAAAGAGAAACAAACAGAAAACAACAACAGCAGCATCAACAAAAAAGTCCCCACAAAAACTTCACCTAAAGGTCAGTAGCCTCAAAGATGGAAGCTGGATAAACTCATGAAGATAAGAAAGAATCAATGAAAAAAACATTGAGAACCCAAAAAGCCAGACTGCCTCTTGTCCTCCAAATGATCACAACACCTCTCTAGCAAGGGCACACAACTAGATGAATGCTTAGATGAACTGAGAGAAGTAGGCTTCAGAAGATGGGTAATAACAAACTTCACTGAGCTAAAGGAGCATGTTCTAACCCAATGCAAAGAAGCTATGAACCATGATAAAATATGACAGGAGCTGTTAAGCAGAATAACCAGTTTAGAGAGAAATGTAATGACCCAATAGAGCTGAAAAATACAATAGGAGAACTTCACAATGCAACCACAAGTATAAATAGCCTAAGAGACCAAGTGAAGGAAAGAATTTCAGAGCTTGAAGACTATCTTCCCAAGATTAGAGAAAAAGGAATGAAAAGGAACAAAGAAAACTTTCGAGAACTATGGGATTATGTAAGAAGACCGAACCTATGACTGATTAGGGTATCTGAAAGAGATGGGGAAAATGGAACCAAGTTGGAATATATACTTCAGGATATCACCCAGGAGAACTTCCCCAACCTAATAAGACAGGCCAACATTCAAATTCAGGAAATCCAGAGAACCCCAGTAAGATACTCCATGAGAAGATCAACCCCAAGACACATAATCATCAGATTCTCCAAAGTCAAAATGAAAGAAAAAATGTTAAAGGCAGTCAGAGAGAAAGGCCAGGTCACCTACAAAGGGAAGCCCATCAGACAAACAGCAGACCTCTCAGCAGAAACCCTACAAGCTAAAAGAGACTGGGGACCAATATTCAACATCCTTAAAGAAAAAAATTTCCAAACCAAAATTTCATGTCCAGCCAAACTAAGCTTCATAGGCTAAATAAGAAAAGGAAAAACTATTACCAGCCACTGCAAAAATACACTGAAATACAAAGACCAATGACACTATGAGGCAGCTACATTAACACGTCTGCAAAACCAGCAGCTAACATCATGATGACAGAATCAAATTCACACATAACAATATTAACCTTAAATGTAAATGGGCCAAATGTCCCAATTAAAAGACACAGAATGGCCAGTTGCATAAACAGTCCAGACCCATTGGTGTGCTGTATTCAAGAGACCCATCTCATGGGCAAAGACACACATAAGCTCAAAATAAAGGAGTGGAGGAAAATTTACCAAGCAAATGGAAAGCACTAAAAAGCAGGGGTTGCAATCCTAGTTTCTGACAAAACAGACTTTAAACCAACAAAGATCAAAAAAGACAAAGAAGGGCATTACATAATGGTAAAGGGATTAAATCAACAAGAGCTAACTATCCTAAATATATATGCACCCAATATACGAGCATCAAGATTCATAAAACAAGTTCTTAGAGACCTACAAAGAGACTTAGACTCCCATACAATAACAGTGGGAGACTTTAACACCCCACCATCAATATTAGATAGATCATCAAGATAGAAAATTATCAAGGATATTCAGGACTTGAACTCAGTTCTGGATCAACTGGACCTGAAAGATATCTATAGAACTTTCCACCCAAAGACAACAGAATATACATTCTTCTTGGTGCCACACGGCACATACTCTAAAATCAATCGCATAATGGGAAGTAAAACACTCCTAAGCAAATGCAGGAAAACTGAAATCGTAACAGTCTTTCAGACAACAGTGCCATCAAATCAGAGCTCAAGATTAAGAAACTCTCTCAAAACCACACGACCACATGGAAATTGAGTAACTTGCTCCTGAATGACTCCTGGGTAAATAATGAAATTTAAGGCAGAAATCAAGAAGTTCCTTGAAATCAATGAGAACAAAGAGACAATGAGACAATGTACCATAATCTCTGGGATGCAGCTAAAGCAGTGTGAAGAAGGCAATTTATAGCACTAAATGCCTACATCAAAACATTAGAAAGATCTCAAGTTGACAACCTAACATCACAACTAAAAGAACTAGAGAACTAAGAGCAAACAAACCACAAAGCTAGCAGAAGACAAGAAATAACCAAGATCAGAGCAGAGCTGAAGGAGACAGAGATACTACAAACCCTTCAAAAAAAAAAAAAAAAAAAAACCTATTCCAGGAGCCAGTTTTTTTTAAAAATTAATAAAGGATAGAACGCCAGCTAGATTAGTAAAGAAGAAAAGAGAGAAGAATCAAGTAGTTTCAATAAAAAATGATAAAGGGGATATCACCACATCACCACTGACCCCACAGAAATACAAACTACCATCAGAGAATACTATAAACACCTCCATGCAAATAAAACTAGAAAATCTAGAAGAAATTGATAAATTCCTGGACACGTACACCCTCCCAAAACCAAACCAGGAAGAAGTTGTATCCAGGAATAGACCAATACAAGTTCTGAAACTGAGGCAGTAATAAATGGCATACTAACCAAAAAAAGCCCAGAACTAGATGGATTTACAGCTGAATTCTACCAGAGGTACAAAGAGGAGCCAGTACCATTTCTTCTGAAACTATTCCAAACAACTGAAAAAGAGGGACTCCTCCCTAACTCATTTTATGAGGCCAGCAACAACCTGATACCAAAACCCAGGAGAGAGAAAACAAAAAAAGAAAACTTCAGCCAATATCCCTGATGAATACCAACGCAAAAATCCTCCTTGAAACGCTGGCAAAGTGAATCCAGCAGCACATCAAAAAGCTTATTCACCATGATCAAGTCAGCTTCATTCCCAGGATGCAATGCTGGTTCAACAAATGCAAATTAATAAACATAATTCATTACATAAACAGAACTAAACACAAAGCCACATGATTATCTCAAAAGACTCAGAAAAGGCCTTTAATAAAATTCAACATCCCTTAATGTCAAAAACTCTCAATAAATTAGGTATTTACGGAACACACCTCAAAATAATACAAGCCATTCATAATAAAACGACAGCCAGTATCTTACCGAATGGGCAAAAGTTGGAAGCATTCCCCTTGAAAACTGGCACAAGACAAGGATGCCCTCTCCCACCAATCCTATTTAACACAGTATTGGAAGTTCTGGCCAAGGCAATCACACAAGAGAGAGAAATTAAGTGTATTCAAATAGGAACAGAGGAAATCAAACTGTCTCTGTTTGCAGATGACATGATCGTGTATCTGGAAAACTCCATCATCTCAGCCCAAAAGCTTCTTAAGCTAATAAGTAACTTCAGCAAAGTCTCAGATACAAAATCAATGTGTAAAAATCACAAGCATTCCTATACACCAACAACAGACAAGCAGAAAGCCAAACATTAATGAACTCCCATTCATAACTGCTACAAAGAGAATAAAATACATAGGAATAGAGTTAACAAGGGAAGTGAAGGACCTTTTCAAGAAGAACTACAAACCACTGCTCAAGGAAATCAGAGAGGACCACAAACAAATGGAAAAACATCCCATGCTCATGAATAGGAAGAGTCAATATCATGAAAATGGCCCTACTACTCAAAATAATTTATACATTCAATACTATTCCCATTGAACTACCATTGACTTTCTTCACAGAATAATAAAAAACTACTTTAAAATTCCTATGGAACCAAAAAAGAGCCTGAATAGCCAAGACAATCCTAAGCAAAAAGAACAAAGCTAGAGGCATCACACTACCTGACTTCAAACTATACTACATGGTTACAGAAACCAACAACAGCATGGTACTGGCACTAAAACAGACACATAGACTAATGGAACAAAATAGAAATCTCAGAAATAAGACCACAGGTCTACAACCATCTGATCTTTGACACACTGACAAAAACAAGCAAAGGGGAAAGGATTCCCTATTTAACAAACGGTGCTAGGAGAACTGGCTAACCACACGCAGAAAATTGAAACTGGGCCCCTTCCTTACATTATATACAAAAATTAACTCAATACAGACCAAAGACTTAAATGTAAAACCCAAAACTATAAAAACTCTAGAAGAAAATCTAGGTAATTCCATTTAGGACATATGCATGGGCAAAATTTTCATGATGAAAACACCAAAACCAATTGCAACAAAAGCAAAAAATGATGAATGGAATCTAACTAAACTAAAGAGCTTCTGCATAGCAAAAGAAACTATCATCAGAGTGAACAGACAACCTACACAGAGAAAATTTTTTGCAATCTATCCATGTGACAAAGGGCTAATATTCATAATCTACAAAGACCTTAAACAAACTTACAAGAAAAAAAAACAACCCCATTCGAAAGTGGGCAAAGAACATAAACAGACACTTTTCAAAAGAAAGCAAACATGCAGCCAACAAACGTGAAAAAAAAAAAAAAGCTCAACATCACTGATCATTCGAGAAATTCAAACCAAAAACACAAGGAGATACCATCGCATGCCAGTCAGAATGGCAATTATTAAGAAGTCAAGAAACAACAGATGCTAGTGAGGCTGTGGAGAAAGAGGAACACTTTTACACCACTGGTGGGAAAGCAAATTAGTTCAACCATTGTGGAAGACAGTGTGGCTATTCCTCAAAGACCAGACCTAGAACCAGAAATACCATTTGACCCAGCAATCTCATTACTAGGTATATATCCAAAGGAATATAAATTAATCTATTATAAAGATACATGCAGGTGTATGTTCATTGCAGCACTATTCCCGATAGCAAAGATGTGGAATCAACCCAAATGACCATCAATGATAGACTGGATAAAGAAAATGTGGTACATATACACCATGGAATACTATATAGCCGTAAAAAGGAACAACATCATGTCCTTTGCAGGGACATGGATGGAGCTGGAAGCCATTATCCTCAGCAAACTAACACAGGAACAGAAATCCAAATAACGCATGTTCTCACTTCCAAGTGGGAGTTGAACAATGAAAACACATGGACACAGGGAGGGGAACAACACACACTGCGGCCTGTCAGGGATGAGGGGAGAGAGAGCATCGGGATAAATAGCTAATGCATGTTGGGCTTAATACCCAGATGATGGGTTGATAGGTGCAGCAAACCACCACGGCACACGTTGACCTATGAAACAAAACTGCATGTCCTGCACATGTACCCCAGAACTTAAAAAAAAAAAAAAATCACAATGACAACTATTCAAAAATCTGCATCATAAAGTATTTTGAAAGGAGTCAGTGACAGAGGAATAAGAAAATAAGGGATAATAACCATTAAAATACGTGGATTTAAGAAAATCCAAGTAACTGTAACACCTAATACTTCAAACTATGTAATTTGGATATTTTTGGCTGACCATTATTTGGGTTGGTAGAGGTGGAGTCATAAGCTATAAAACCTGTGACTATCCATTTCATTGCATACTGTAACTTAAAAACAAAAATGAAAACCCTTACATAATTGACTTGTTACATTAAAAATTCATAATCCTCAGATTACTGGCTAGAAACAGGAATTTGGATTCTACAAGCAGAATAAAACTAATTGAAATAATTTAACAAACGTACCCCATAATTCATTATCACTTCAGGATACCAAAACTATCTTTTTTTTATGAAGGGAGCATAACCGGGCACAGTGGCTCATGCCTGTAATCCCAGCACTTTGGGAGGCCAAGGCAGGCCTGAGGTCAGACGTTCAAGGTCTGCCTGGCCAACATGGCGAAACTCCATCTCTACTAAAAATACAAAAATTAGCCAGGTATTGTGGCGGGCGCCTATAATCTCAGCTACTTGGGAGGCTGAGGCAGGAGCATCACTTAAACCCGGGAGACAGAGGTTGCAGTGAGCCAAGATCGCACCACTGCATCTCCAGCCTGGGCGACAGAGCGAGACTTCATCGCAAAACAAACAAACAAAAAAAAAAAAAAAAGAAGGGAGCATAAACCTAGTACTCCTAGGACCTAACAAAATGGCTACATTTCAGAATAACCCCCAACAAGAGTAAATTTTAGAGAATGTTGGTGTGCCAAATTCTCAATCTGACCTCTGGAAAGACTACTGTCTCTCCTGGATGTCGGATTGAGAGCTGAAGTACAAACATTAGTTATATTTACCAAAACTTTCTGTAGCAGACTGCTGGTTGTCTAACACAACATCAACTACCAAACCCCTTTACTCTTGCCATTTCCCACTACAGAAATTGAAAGCCAACTATTCACTTTCTAACACCTAGGAGTGGCACATAACCCAGTTCTGGAAAAGTAAGTCTGATAGCGAGCTTCTGAGAAAGCTTCTGCATTCCAAACAAGGGACAATGTGGCTGACGCCAGCCATCTCCCATTTGACTGCCTTGAACAGAGATGTAATGCCCATTATTACTACAGCCATCTTGAAACCTTACAGCAACCAGTATATGAAAAGCAAACAAGCTAACGGTGATGAACCAGAGATAGCTTCAATCTTTGATGATTCTATCCTGATCTGCTAACTATAACTGCCCACCTATACCCTTGTTGTTACTGTTGGCTAGGTTTTCTGTTATTTTCAGCAGAATGCCAACCTTACTAAGCATGCAAAGACTATGATGTACAATTCCTTTAATTTAAAAAAGTTCTAGTAATTGTACAATAAAAATCAAACATTCTGGTACCAAATAAGTGTGACAAATTAAACCTGTGACAAATTAAATTAAATGTTAGGAAGTCCTAAAAAACTTATCTTAATAATTTTTATATAAATTAATAAAATGCATGCATTTTAGAAATTTTACAAAATACAAAATAATATAAGGAAGGACTCAATACCCAGACATAACCACTTACAATATTTTGGTATTTTTCCATCCAATCCACTTTCATTCATACACCAATATATAAAAGTATGCTTTTATGTTTATAAACTGGAATCATGTAGGATGTTTTATTAACTAATACATGTAGAAAGTGTAACAAAAAAAAAAAAAAGCATGTAAGACGCAAAAATAAAAGTATCTCTTCCACCATTTCCATACACACAAGACCACATATACACAAGCCCTCATTCTCCATTCCACTTCTCAAAAACAGCCACTTTTAATACTTTTGGCATCGTGGATGTTTCTTGATTTATCACCTATTAACCACATCAACTGACTTCTTACTATAAAGATTGAGAAATTAAGATACCCTTGCCCTTTCTTCCCAATTTTTGTTACTTTCATTTTCATTTTTAGCTTTTCTACTGGCTTGTATTCTACATTAAAAAAATACACTTAAGCCTCTATTTCTTGACCCAGGAATTTTAGATGGAATGTCTTAGCTCCCAACTGTGTAAGATACGGAAAGTAGTGTTCTTATACAGCAAGCATTTTTAATCATAAAGTTTAACCAAAGACTTAAAATATGCCTATTTGGCCTTACCTAATCCTGAATGAGAGGAAAAAGATGTATGTATGTACTTATTGCTTTAGTACTATTTAACAAAAAGTGTTGAAAAATACAGGAGCAGTACCATAATGAAGACCAAATCTAGAAAACAACTATTAGAACTTGGAAATCCTATAATGAATTTTTCTAATTACTACAGACAAACATGAATTTTTAAAATATGAAAGATGAAACCTGAGGAAGAGAGTACAACATGAAGGCCAGTTGACAGGAAAAGAATACTGATTAACTCCTCTTTTACAGTGGTCTTCTCCAAAGAGAAATATCATAATGAAGACATTGATACTGATAGTTAGCATGTAGCTCATCACTTTGAGTTCCAGTCAGCATCAGTGATTTTTGAGCAATGTAAAGCATCTGAAGGATGCTTTTTTTTTAAAAAAAAAAAAAAAAAACTTAAAAGGGCAAGTATCCTGACTGTCTATGTAGAAGAACGGGTGAGTTAAATACTAAATATTAGTAAAGTTGATGTCAAACTAGTAATATTCTACAGATTATTAAATAATTATTTACTATTTAATATGTCCCATGCAGTTAGATAAGAGCTAATCGCACATTATGAGCTTTGATTCTTACACCTATATAAAGTAGGCACTTTCATCATCTCCATTTTACAGAAGAGAAATTTAAGACAGATGAAGGATTTTGCCCAGACACTAATAAATGGCAAAGCCAGGATTTGAAATTCAGTCCCATCCTCTTAACCATTACACTCAAATGACATATATAGGTACCGCTGACCCTTAATAACATAGGTTTAACTGAATGACTCCACTTGTACCTGGATTTGCTTCTGCCTCAGCCATGCCTGAGATAGCAATACCAACCCTTTCTCCTCCTCCTCAGCCTACTCGACTTGAAGACATCAAGGATGAAGCGATCCACTTCCCCTTGATGAAAAATAAATACATTTTCTTAATAACATTTTTTCTTTTACCTCATTGTAAAGATACAGTACATTACACACAAAACATATAAAATGTGTGTTAACAGACTATGTTATCAGCGAGGCTTCCAGTCAACAGTAACCTATTAGTAGTGAAGCTGTGAGGGAGTCAAAAGTGATATGCGCATTTTTGACTGTGCAGGTAGTCTGTGCCCCTAACTCCCATGTTGTTTCAAGCATCAGATGTACTTTGAAATTGCAGATGGACAAGAAGTAAGAATAGATTCACTAAAAGCAGGTTAAGTCAAACTAGTCACTTTTTTCTTTTTCGAGTTCCAGGTTCCAATGGCATGGATAAATCTCTAAGACATAGTGATTACGATATCATTTATGTAATGTGAGGCAAAACACAAAGATGCAATGTTTATACCGAATAAAGTGTAAAAGTCTCATTTCCTTAATTATCCCCCTTCCTGACCCTGCCTAATCTCTTCAATCTGAATCTCTTGACAAGGGGTAATATTACCTATAGTTTGGCATTTTCTTCTAGTTCTTAAGTACTTTTTAAAAATTTTAGCTTTAGATTGGCATGACATACTTGGCAGTGGTTATTTCTGAGAAAGAATATGGAAGTCACACCATACCCTATATATTTACTGCTTGGCTCTTTTTTTTTTTTTTTTTTTTTTTTTTGAGACTGAGTCTGGCTCTGTCCCCCAGGCTGGAGTGCAGTGGCCGGATCTCAGCTCACTGCAAGCTCCGCCTCCCGGGTTTACGCCATTCTCCTGCCTCAGCCTCCGGAGTAGCTAGGACCACAGGCGCCCGCCACCTCGCCCGGCTAGTTTTTTGTATTTTTTAGTAGAGACGGGGTTTCACCGTGTTAGCCAGGATGGTCTCGATCTCCTGACCTTGTGATCCGCCCGTCTCGGCCTCCCAAAGTGCTGGGATTACAGGCTTGAGCCACCGCGCCCGGCTGCTTGGCTCTTTTAAAGGAGAATACATTACTTAGATAATACAAAATGTTTTCATCATAATGATGCTCAAAGGAAAAAGGTGAAGAGTTTATAAGTATGACCTCAATGGTCTCCCTGAGTGGGAAAAGTGTGACATATTAAACTACTTAACAACTAAAAAATTCTACAAGGCAAAAATATACCATAACATTAAAAGTTATATTCAAACTAGAAAAATATTCACAACAAAAAAGATTAATCAAATAAAGGTATTCTCAATACACAAAAAGCTCTTACGAGTAAATAAGAACATAAAATTTATAAACCTGTTTAAGGATAGGCCTCATATTTAAAACTTAAAGAACAAGAATAATAATCATTCATTTAAGCAACGTTAAACCTCAGTAACAAAGAAATGTAAAATAAAACAGCAATATGATGGCAAAAACTATAAAGAGTAACACCCAGCAATGGCTACAGTATAAGAAAGTAGAAACCTTCACATATTAGTGCTAGGAATGTAAACTGGTAGCGTCTGGACAATAAACTGACTTTGTAAATGATTTATATAATCAAAATATAATAAAAGTTTCCTTAAAGAGTAAAACTGAAAAAAAGTGGTTGCAGCCTTTAACTGCACTGAAGGCCCCTGCAGTGACAGACTATGAGAAGAGGCTAACAATCTCACTGCGCTTTTTCCCTGCACCGACCACATCTGCAGTAACACATTCACTTCTGGGCACTACATTGTAAGAGAAACATTGACAAACTGAGCTATTTCCACAGTAAGACACCAATACAGTCAGCCCTCCATATCTGTGGGTTCCCCATCTGTGGATTCAACCAACCACAGATCAAAAATATTCAGGAAAAAGAAATCATCTGTACGGAACACCTACAGACTTTTTTTCTTGCCATTATTCCCTAAACAGTACAGTGTAACAACTACTTACATAGAATCTTTACATAGAATTTACAGTGGATTAGGTATTGTAAGTAATTTAAAGATGATTTAAAGCATACAGGAGGGTGTGTGCAGGTTGTAGGCAAATACTACACTATTTCATGTTAAGGGATTTGAGCAGTGGCAGATTTTGGTATCTCCAGGAAGTCCTGGACCCAACTCCCCATGGATACTGGGGGACAACTGTACTATGTATGAGAGGGCTGCAAACCCTGTCTTATAATAATAAACACAATAAAGAATTGAGAACACTTTGCTTAGAAAAAGGGATTTTAGGGAAGACATGATAGCAATCTCAAAAAATCCGAAGGCCTATAAAATGGAAAACAGAACTTGTGTTATATTGCTCAGGAGAGCAAAGAAAGATCACCAGTGCTCAGAGCTGTTAAATAATGAAACAGATATAGTGCAACTTTAGTTGCCCACAATATCTAAGTGATCCATTAGAAACACAGTAGAAAAGATTCTTCTTATAGGCTTAGAAAGTTAGGTTTCATGAAATCAGAGGTACTTTACAGTTCTAAGAGTAAAGCAAAAATTATCCTTAAAATACGCATTAATCTTCCAAACCATAAACACTACAATATTCTCAATCTTTTATTCTACTTACCTAATTTGGACACCTTATTTACTAGTCCATTCTGGGACAATCAGGGTACAACCCACCATCTTTGTCAGGAATAACCATTCAGTCATCTACCAATTCCTACCCTGTCAGTTCTGTTTTGCTACACACAAAAACTTGACAAATATACAACATGGTTCTAGAATTCCAGTGCTGCCCTTACCAAAATCCTCTCCTGAACATTAGGCTGCTTTCATAACTGTAATCTAGTCTGTGTTTCCTACCCTGCCTCAGCTGTCCCAATTCTAGTTCCTTGCCCTAATATCTGTGGCATACTGGTATCTGAACTTCTAAAATTGTTATTTTCTTCCCCATTCTTGCATCACATACTGATTAAGAGACTACTGTGCTCAAGATAATGAACTGTATTTCAGAAAGAAAAGTATAAACTGTATAAAATATAAAGTTGCATTAGACACAGTGCTGTCAAGGAGTTTACAACAGAAAGGAGAAATAACACATCTACGTAGTAAGGCAATAAAAAGTCATAAGGAGGTCAAGACAGGAAATTGTTGCAATATTATACAGACAAAAGAAATCATTCTAATTTTGTAAGACCATGATCTGGGTATAATTTGGCTTTGAAGAACATAGGAGATTTTCACTTAAAAAGAGGGGAAAAAACATGCCAAGCAGAAAAACTAGCATAACCAAAAACAGAAAATTGGTGGTAGGTGCAGGGCTATCACACATCAAAAGGTAATGTGACTGATTATAAAATGCTAACACAAACTAAAGAAAGTTTCTCTATGTCAAAGGATATAGTAACTATGGAAACACTTACTCAAAGAGAGAAAACACACGTTCAAGAGGTACAGCTTCTCTGCATTCTCCACTGGGAAGTAGAGCAGTCAATAATATTACTCAAACAGTATGAGGATTCCACAAGGTGGAAGATACTCCCCCTTTTCCATACTCAGAGGATTTTAAATCTTTCCACCTAAAACTTCTAAGCCCCTCCCCAACAAGATACAAAATATTTTTTGAAGAAATCCAATCTATTTCTAAATGTCAAGAAAGAAACAAAATACGAAGTACCTAAGATCAGCAATAAAGAAATCTCAGGTAACTAGTCCTGGCTCTATACCTAACTTGAAATATGGCCTCAGTTTTGAAATCTGTCAAATGAATGGATGTAAGACTAGAGCAGCCACCAACAGTGGCTCCTGCATTTTGCGAGGCCGAGGCATGAGGACTTCTGAAGGCCAGGAGTCTGAGACCAGCCTGAGCAACACAAAAAGACTCATCTCTATTAAAATAAAAAAAATAAAAATTAAAAGGCTAGATAACTTTTAAAATCTCTTCTAGCTTGAAATTCTACATATGAGCTTAAGAAAAAGCTATCTTTCTAGGTAAGTGATTTGAACTCAGTTGGTTTAAACTATTGGTTTCATACTCCTTATAACTTGTAGTCCTCATAATTTCTGATATATTTTTATAACCTGCATTCCTACTTCTCATAAACTTCTTCTCATAATTTAAGCATTAAATTGGAATACAACAGTATGTGAATCATGAAGCTTAAATAAATTTGTGTATCTATACATCAAAACACATACCTAGCAAAATTTCACTTCCAGTAGTATAGTAACTTGTATCAGACTAACCCTCCTACATATAAAATTATGAACTCTGTATAAAATATAAAGAATGAAAATTTGAAGGCAGTAGAAAAGCTGCAAAAGCAAGCAGAAATCGAAGGAAACTGACTGTAAAGAAGGGAACTCCTAGGCCGGGCGCGGTGGCTCAAGCCTGTAATCCCAGCACTTTGGGAGGCCGAGACGGGCGGATCATGAGGTCAGGAGATCGAGACCATCCTGGCTAACAAGGTGAAACCCCATCTCTACTAAAAATACAAAAAATTAGCCGGGCGTAGTGGCAGGCGCCTGTAGTCCCAGCTACTCGGGAGGCTGAGGCAGGAGAATGGCGTGAACCCAGGAGCTGGAGCTTGCAGTGAGCTGAGATCGCGCCACTGCACTCCAGCCTGGGCCACAGAGCCAGACTCGGTCTCAAAAAAAAAAAAAAAAAGAAGGGAACTCCAAATGAGATTCGCACTGATACGGCTTTTTGCTCAAGGCGCTCTCCCATTCCTTGGAACTAGAGTGGAATGGCTAGAACTCAGAAAGCCACAGTCTTACTAGTTTGAAGAGACAGAGTTCAGAGCTGCCAAAATAGCTGGAAAGTGAGAGGGAGATCTCAGTACAACATGTTACTGTACTGAATACTGTAGGCAACTGTAACATAATGGTAAGTATTAGTGTATCTAAACATATCTAAACATAGAAAAGGTACAGTAAAAATATGGTATTATAATGTCATGGCACCACCATCATTAGCAATCTGTTACGGACCAAAACATCATTATATGGCTATATTAGTCCATTTTCATACTGCTATGAAGAACTGCCCGAGGCTGGGGCCAGTGGCTCACACCTGTAAACCCAGCACTTTGGGAGGCTGAGGCGGGTGGATCACCTGAGGTCAGGAGTTTGAGACCAGCCTGGCCAACATGGTGAAACCCCATCGCTAATGAAAATACCAAAATTAGCCAGGCACAGTGGTACGCACCTGTAGTCCCAGCTACTTGGGAGGCTGAGGCAGGAGAATTGCTTGAACTTGAAAGGCAGAGGTTGCAGTGAGCCAAGATCGCACCACTGCACTTCAGCCTGGGTGATAGAGCAAGACTCTACATTTAAAAAAGAAAGAAAAGAAAAGAAAAGAAAAGAAAAGAAAAGAAAAGAAAAGAAAAGGAGAAAAGAAAAGAAAAGAAAAGAAAAGAAAAGAAAAGAAAAGAAGGAAGGAAGGAAGGAAGGAAGAAAAAGAAACAAACCTGCCAGAGACTGGGTAATTAACAAAGGAAAGAAGTTTAATTGACTCACAGGGAGGCCTCAGGAAACTTACAATCATGGCAGAAGGTGAAGGGGAAGAAAGCACCTTCTCCACAAGGCGGCAGAAAGGAGAA
This sequence comes from Papio anubis, assembly GCF_008728515.1. Lineage (NCBI taxonomy): Eukaryota > Metazoa > Chordata > Mammalia > Primates > Cercopithecidae > Papio > Papio anubis. Next base: position 213,278,517 of record NC_044976.1, read on the forward strand.
GTGCCGAGTGAAAGGGGAAGAACCCCTTATAAAACCATCAGATCTCATAAGAACTCAAGTCAGTATCACGAGAACAGCATGGGAGAAACCACCCCCATGATTCAATTACCTCCACCTAGTCTCTCCCTTGACACATAGGGATTACAATTTTTAAGATGAGATTTGAGTGGGGACACAAAGCCTAACCATATCAATGGCACATGACTATATAAAGAAACAGTAAGTCAAAATAACAACAGGTGACTTTTCATCAGAAACAATGGCAGCCAGAAGAAAATGAAACGACATCTTTAAAATGATGAAAAAACACAATTATCAAATTAGAATTCTATATACAATTTTAAAAGTCCTTCAAAAATGAAGATGAGCCCAGCCACAGTGGCTCACACCTACAATCCTAGCACTTTAGGAGGAAAAGGTGGGAGGATCGCTTGAGGCCAGGAGTTTGAGACCAGCCTGGACAAGATATTGAGACTCCATCTCTATAAAAAATAATTTAAAAAATTAGCCAGACACATATATGATTTTTAAAATTGTATATAGATTCCAATTTGATAGTGTGGATTCTAATTTGAGCCCCTGTGGCTGAGCTCATCTTCATTTTTGAAGGATTTTTTAAATTGTATATAGGATTCTAATTTGACAGCTGGTGGGAATGTAAATTAGTTCAGCTGCTGTGGAAAGCAGTTCAGCAATTTCTCAAAGAACTTAAAACAGAACTGCCATTCGACCCAGCAATTCCATTATCAAAAATATGACCAAAGGAATATAAATCATACATGTATCATAAAGACACATGTACACATATGTTCATCACAGCACTACTGACAACAGAAAAGACACAGAATCAACCTAAATTCCCATCAACAGCAGATGAAAATGTGGTACATACACACCATGGAATATTACACAGCCATAAAAAAGAATGAGATCATGTCCTTTGCAGCAACATGGATGGAGCTGGAGGCTATTACCTAAGTAAATTAATGAAGGAGTAGAAAACCAAATACTACATGTTCTCACTTGTAAATGGGAGCTAAACACTGAGTATACATGGACAATGTATACTCAACGTTTTGAGTACACGCTGAGAGTGTACTTTGTGTACACACTGAGTACACATTTGAGTACACACTGTCCTTTAGAGAGTATACACGGAGGGTGCATTTTGAGGGTGGAGGGTGAGAGAAGAGTGAGGGTCTTAAAACTACCTATAAGGTACTATGCTTATTACCTGGATGATGAAATAATCTGTATACCAAACCCCCTCAACACTCAATTTACCCATATAACATATAACCCATTGTGTATTCTGGAAATTAAAAGTTTAAAAAAAAATGCTAAGGAAAAGTTTTTCAGGTGAAAAAAAATATCAGACAGAAAATGAAATCTACAGGAAAAAAACTTTTTAACTGCAAATAGGTATATAAGTGTGAAAGACCATACTTTTCCTGCTCTTCTTCAAAAGACATATGAATAAAGCAAAAAATATGTAACATTATAACACAGAGGTTATAACATGTTGATATACTATACAGGAGAACAACAGCACAAGGCACTCTCAGAAGTGGGGGCAAATATAAACATAGTATTCCAAGAGTCTTATATTTTATATGGAGCAGTAAAATACTAACCCTATATAGACTGTAATAAATTAAGAATGAATATTGTAATCTCAAGAACAGAGTTCCTAAACCTTAGCACTACTAACATTTTGAACTGGAAAATTTTTTGTCGTGGGATACTGTTCCATCCATTATAGAACATTCAGCAGCATATCTGGCCTCTACCCACTAGATGCCAGTAGCAATCCCACCCGCCCATCCCACCCCTCCACGTCTCCAGACATTGCCAAATGTCCTCTGGGGACCAAAATCACCCTGGCTGTTCTTTAGAGAGTACACACTAAGGATGTATTTTGAGGGTAGAGGGTGGGAGACAAGTGAGGATCTTAAAACTACCTATAGGGTACTATGCTTATTACCTGAATGATGGAATAATCTGTACACCAAACCCCTACAACATGTAATTTACCCATATAACAAATCTGCACATGTATTCTGTATTCCACTACCTTAGAACCATACCTAAAAAAGCAATGCAAGCTAAAATGACGACAGAACTGTTTATCAAAGTTTTTTCCTTGGCTCACCTAAGGAGTCTCTTTAGAAAACTCCCTCTAAATCACTCCGTTCCCCACCAAGAAATGTTAATACCACAGATATATCTGTTTATATAATGTGATTGGAGAGCCCCAAACAATTGTAGTATAAAAGGATATTCTGTACCCTCTTCCAAGAACCAATGATTGCCCTACAGGAGAGTTACCACTGCTGTTAAGAATGCATACTGTTAGTGGAATATACTGAAAAAAATTCAATTAACTCAAAAGAAGACAAGAAAGTGTGAACAGAGGAATTTTTTTTAAAAAAATAACAATATGCCTAAGTTCAACCACACCAACAATAACATTAACTATAAATTTTTAAATCGCTTTAAAATAAGACGCATAAATAACACGCCAATAGGGGAGATAAAATAGGATACTGAAAAGATACTAAAACCTAACAAAGGCAAAAAAAATAGGAAAAAGATACAAAGAACACATGACACAAACAGAAAACTCAATCATATCAATAATTACATTAAATATGACTGGCCTAAAAACTCCCATTTAAAAGGTAAAGATTGTCAAATCAGATTTTTTAAAAAAGGCAACACCCAAACATATGCTGTCTACTAGATAAACAATTTAAATACAAAACAAAGACTAAATATAATAGGATATTTGAAAAGATATAAGATGCAAATACTAATCATAAAAAATCAGGAGTGATTATATTAATATCATACAAACTGAATTCCAAGATAAAGAGTATCACTTGAGAAAAAGGTGAACATTTCATAAGGATAAAAGCAGCAATACATCAAGAGGATATAATAACAATAAAGGAGCTTCAAACAATAATAATAGAGCTTCAAAATATATAAAATGTAAAAAGTAGACTAAAGAGAGAAATGGATACATTTCACAATCATAGTTGGAGACTATAACACTAAGTGACAGAACTAGAGGGAAAAAAAATCGGTCAGTAAAGACATAGAAGATTATGACCCATTACCAATCATCTGGACTAGACATTTATAACACTATACCTCCAAAAAATAAAAGACCAAATGATAGACCACATAATGGATCATTTTTAAAAATCATTAAAAAGTTGGCCGGACGCAGTGGCCCATGCCTGTAAACCCAGCACTTTGGGAGGCCGAGGTGGATGGATCACCTGAGGTCAGGAGTTCAAGACCAGCCTGACCAAAATGGAGAAACCCTGTCTCTACTAAAAAGGAAAAATTAGCCGGGCATGGTGGTGCATGCCTGTAAATCCCAGCTACGCAGGAGGCTGAGGCAGGAGAATCAGCTTGAATCCAGGAGGCAGAGGTTGCAGTGAGCTGAGATTGCGCCACTGCACTCCAGCTTGGTGATAGAGCGAGACTCTGTCTCAAAAAAAAAAAAGTTTCATAAAATGAATAAACGCCTAGCAAGATTATCAAAGGAAAAAAAGAGAGCAAGTACATAATTTACCAATATCAGGATTTAATAAGGAGATATCACTAAGATCTTACAGACATTCAAAAGATAAGGGAACCTGTAAACCCAGCACTCTGGGAGGCCAACGTGAGAGGATCACTTGTGCCAGGGACGTCAAGGTCAGCCTGGGCAATGGAGCATATCTTGGCTCTACTAAAAAAATAAAAATAAGGATAAGGAAATATTAAAATCTTTACACCCAGTAACTTAGAGGAACATCTTGGATGAAAAGGAAATCCTTAAAAAGTACAATTTACCAAAAATGACACAAGAGGAAATAGAAAATACGGATAACCTTGTATCTAAAGAAATCTCATTTATTATCAAAAATCTTCCCACAAAGAAAGCTCCAACCCACATGGCTTCACTGATACATTTTGTCAAACACTGAAGAAAAAATACAATCCACCTTATGAGAAACAAGTGCTTCCCAACCTATTATATGAATCCAGCATAACCATTACATCAAAACTGAAAAGAAATTTACAGATCGATACTCTTGTAAATGCAAAACACCCTTAGCAAAATATCAGTAAGTCCAAATCGGTACTATATTTTTTAAATACATCATGACCAAATGGAATTTATTCCAGCAATGAAAGTAATTGCCATATTAACAGAATAAAATGAAAAAAATCAAATGACCATTTCAATAGAAACAGTAAAATCTTTAGAAAAACTGACCACCCACTCATGATAAAAACTATCCGAACTAGGAATAGTAAAGAATTTTTTCAACCTGATAAAGGGCAGCAATAGAAAAGGAACAGCTAATGTGACACTTAAGTGGTAAAATAAATGCTTTCCCAATAACATGAGCAATAAAACAAAATATCCACTCTTACCACTTTTATTCAACAATGTACTAGAGGTCCTATCCAGTGAAATATGATTAGAAAAAGAAATTAGAGGCATAAAGATTGGAAAGGAAAAAGCAGAACTGTGGATGTCTACAGATAACTTGACCATCTATGTAGAAAATCTTTAACATTAATAAGTGAATTTCATGAGACTTCAACTTACAAAATCAATACATAAAACTTGATTGTTGATTGAGGAGCAAGCGTGTGTGTAACAGCAACTTTACAATTCTATAAATAACTCTAAAATGCATATGAAAGCTTATTTGATGGTTTGTTCCATGTGATTCTATTGGTTGAAACTTTCAAAAATAATATATTGAAACTCTAAGAAAAGCTAATTTCACAGTATTGTAAATACATTAGTTAAATCTCAGAGTTTCAATACCATTAGAAAATAAATTTAATTTTCTTATGTTTACTCTCCATGTATAACCTCAACAGTCAAAGTGAGCTTCTCTAACGTACCATGTGGTTTACACAGTCACTACCACAGCTCTTTACTCTCTATGGAAAAAGCTTGCTGCTGGGTAGTAAACAGGAAATCACACTGTCATTTTCTTTCTACTAATCATTTTATAATTTATTTCTAAAGTCATTTTGTGAATAAAAAACGAACAAAAAAAACACATGCATGTACAAAATAAAGGAGAAGAAAAGGCCCCTGGACTTAGATAAACACTCAAAAATGTAAATTTTGCTTTCTGTAACAACTTGTTAAATTTGACTAGATAACAACAATCACATCTTACCGCATAATCAAGCTCACAATCTTTATGTTGCTGAAGTATATTTTGTGGAGCGGAATTAAGCTATCTTGTGAGACAACTCACAGACATAAAATTTTTACCCTGGAATTACCAGATACCAACACTGTAGTTCATCTAAATAAACCATTTCATGGAATATAAGAAAAATATTATTCAAAGGACAAAGTCAGTACAAGGAAAACTAAGGGAAAAAGTTATCTAAAAGCCAAAACTGGTTATACATAGAGAATACAATATGAAAGTTCAATCTGTTAGATACTAATACAAAAAGTAGAATAAAATAACACTTGCATGCAGCATTTTCATCAAAATGCTTTTAATGACAAAAACCACCTCTTAGATTTATGCCAATCTCAAAACAGTAACATTATGAATTGATGAGTTGTATATTATATTTTAACTTATTATCAAGGAACTAGCTTTCCACATTTATAAAAGACTACTTAGGTTTCTATGAAAGTTATATTAAGCAAATGAAAGTTAATAAATTATAATAAGCCCTTAATTAATACCATTGCAATTTATTTAATTCTGTAATTTAGACCTTTAAAACTGGTTAAATTTCCTACTTTATTAACACACTAAACACCTTCATAGCAAATATTACCACTAGCTATAAGGGAAACAAGAGAAGTGCTGAAATCGAATTTGGAGATTTAGAGTCACCTAGAACATACGTACAGGCTCGTCTTTGAGCAAGATAATTTGGTAAGTATTTAATATACACACAGACGCCTCCCATGTTGATGTGCAACCAAGTTGTAAGGAACTGTCCTGGATCCATCGAGGAGGAAAACGCAGACAATCCTCTACTTGATGTGTGCTCCATGATGTTTCTTTCAAACACTAACAACACCATGGCAATGTGTTCTCTCAATTAGTACTTACCATTTTCCACTGTCCAGAAAAGTGTAAAAAAGGATTTCACTATTAATATATCACTAATAACCAAGGTTAGGAAACCATTTACCCTACATAATAATGAATATTTACCATTCAGCCCGTTTTTTTAGTTTCTAAGAAGATACTTACTGAAAAGCAACTTATTCACATTAAAAGTACAAATCAGATTATATCTGGAAAGGAGATAACAAGAATTGATGCCTAAATGTAGTCTTAAGAAAAACGACTAATATTCAAAGTAATAACTATATTATAACTTTATTACATCAATTTTTTTTTTTTTTTTTTGAGACGGAATCTCCCTCTGTCGCCCAGCTGGAGTGCAGCGGCACAATCTTGGCTCACTGCAAGCTCCGCCTCCCGGGTTCACACCATTCTCCTGCCTCAGCCTCCCGAGTAGCGGGGACTACAGGCGCCCACCACCATGCCCAGCTAATTTTTCTGTATTTTTAGCAGAGATGGGGTTTCACCGTGTTAGCCAGAATGGTCTCGATCTCCCGACCTGGTGATCCGCCTGCCTCGGCCTCCCAAAGTGTTGGGATTACAGGCATCAGCCACCGCGCCTGGCCTATATCAATATCTTTTATTGAGCACATAATTTTAAAACACTCCTCTATGCACATTATCTCATAAAGCTTAAAACCACACTGTGAGGTAAAGAAGGCAGATCTTATCATATTTATTTTCAGATGAGTACACCAAAGTTCAAGTGATAATATTCTGCCCAGGATAAATTAGCAGTCAATAATAATGCTATTCTGAAAGAAATTCTTTGAACCAAAATTCAGCCAAATTACAATGAACTATATAATCAAGTTTAGCTGACTAAAATACAAAATTATTGTTAAAATAATACTGAAAATCTCTAAAGAAATAAATTAAAAATAGTGGAGGAAAAAAATGTCAAATTTAGTTTCCCCTAGTATTTCAATGAATGCTTTCAAGAGTACGGTTAATTACTACCATCACAAATCCTCATTCAGTGAATCTAACTTGTTATAAATACAGGCAAAAATAAAAAAATAGAGGGTACTACTAGTGAATCTAGTACTTTTCATAAATATACAGGCAAACAGAGATTACCAGACATGTGAAGAAAACACCACCCAAAAAAGAAGTGTAACAAATTGAAAGAGTTATTCAAAGAGGAGAAAAAAATGTGAAATCTATGTAGTGTCCCAATATTAAAGCTTACATCTATAAGATAAAAGCAGATAACTATGAACTAGAAAAAGTTCCCAGAAATATAAAGTAACAGCTGAAATAAGCAAATCAGTAAAGGGCTGGAAGAAAAAGGAAATCTCCCATTTAAAAAAAGAGAGAGAGAAAAGGAAAAGACAAGGAAAATGAAAGAAAAATTATACCGAAGCTCCAGAAAAATAAAAACAGAGAAGATACAAGGAAAGAAGTAATCAAAGAATTATAGAAGATTTCCCAGAATGGAAGAAAAACCTAGACTTTCATATTCAAAGGGTTCACCAACATTTATAGGATGAATATAAAAAGGACTACAGCCTGTAGTCCTACCTCAGAGAGGCTGAGGCAAGAGGATCTTGTGTACAGGGGTTCAAATCCAGTCTGGGCAACACAGCAAGACTATCTCTAAAAAAACAAATTTTTAATTTCAAAAATAAGTAACAATTTTAAAAAGAATTGTAACTCATCCTCCTTAAATTTTATAATTCCAAGGGGAAGGAGTCATCAACACAAAAAGCTTCTAGAGAACAAAATCAAGTTACCTACAAAGAAATGGTTCATAATAGCATCAAATCCCTTATCAGTAAAACTGATTACTAAAAGGCAGCAGAATGAATGCAACCTTCAACATTCTAAAGAATTATTTTAAACTTGAATTCTATACCCAGCCAATGTATGTATCAGGTGTGAAAGTGAAAAAGACGTTTTCAAACATTACATTGACAAGCACCCACACACATTCCTCCCGAAAAAGTTACTTCAGGAAGTACTCTAGAGAATGGTAAAACAAATCGAAAATGGAAAGATGTAAGATCTAAGAAAGTATAGAATTTGTCCAAGAATTAAATCAAATAACATGATGCTAGTTGAGCATCATATCCAAAAAGAAGTAACTTCATACTAGAATTTCAACAAACAGTACAATTAAAAAGCTGGACAACCAGGTGACATAATGAAGGCATGAACTCTTCTACCAACAGGAGGCAAATGTGGCAATTAGAAAATACAGGATGTGAGCTGAGATTGCACCAATGTACTCCAGCCTGGGCGAGAGAGCAAGACTCCATCTTAAAAAAAAAAAAAAAAGGCCGGGCGCGGTGGCTCAAGCCTGTAATCCCAGCACTTTGGGAGGCCAAGACGGGCGGATCACAAGGTCAGGAGATCGAGACCATCCTGGCTAACCCGGTGAAACCCCGTCTCTACTAAAAAATACAAAAAACTAGCTGGGCGAAGTGGCGGGCGCCTGTAGTCCCAGCTACTCGGGAGGCTGAGGCAGGAGAATGGCGTGAACCCAGGAGGCGGAGCTTGCAGTGAGCTGAGATCCGGCCACTGCACTCCAGCCTGGGTGACAGAGCAAGACCCAGACAAAAAAAAAAAAAAAACCAGAAAATACAGAAAAAGGAACTGGTGCGGTGGCTCACGCCTGTCATCCCAGCACTTTGGGAGGCCAAGGCAGGCAGATCACGAGGTCAGGAGATCAAGACCATCCTGGCTAACTCGGTGAAACCTCGTCTCTACTGAAAATACAAAAAATTAGCCAGGCATGGTGGCAGGTGCCTGTAATCCCAGCTACTTGGGAGGCTGAGGCAGGAGAATCGCTTGAACCCGGGAGGTGGAGTTTGCAGTGAGCCGAGATCACGCCACTGCATTCCAGCCTGGGTGACAAAACGAGACTCTGTCTCAAAAAAAATAAAAAAATAATAAAGAAAAACCAGGAAAAATAGCCACAGTCCAAACTAGAAACCAAATTAAAGTATGGCAGCTCTGGAGTACAAAAAGAGTGTAAGAAATCCATTTGTTCTCCAATGAGAACACATGGACACAAGGAGGGGAACATCACACACCAGGGCCTGTCGGGGGTGGGGGGCAAGGTAAGGGAGAGCATTAGGACAAATACCTAATGTATGGGGGGTTTAAAACCTAGGTGATAGGTTGATAGGTACAGCAAACCACCATGGCACATATATACCTATGCAGTAAACCTGCACGTTCTGCACATGTATCCCAGAACTTAAAGTAAAATAAAATAAAATAAATCCATTCGCTCTCTAAGAATCTCATCATACCACTTTGTTTAACCATATTATTTATATAATGTAATATTTTAACTGCTTTTCAGAATCAGCAAGTATAACTATTATAAATCTTGACATATAAAACAGATGTTATAGTTGACAATCTGGAAAGGGAATGTGAGGAATTCAACGGAAAGATGAGGAGGAAAGCTAATTTTTTTTACAAATTATGAAGTGACAAGTTTAGAGACAATGTCTGAACACTCTAAAGTTAACTGTCAAACAGCTGTAAGTTTAATCATAAAGGCAACCAAAAAATAAATAAAAGGAAGATGGTAGAATCAGTATTAAAAGTTAAATCCTTCTATTTTTCACAATGGGGAGATATTAGGTTACTGAAGGTTAAAGTTTACTATATTAAAAATTGGCATAATGATAAGATTAAAAATAGGAAAAAAGTTCTAAAATAATTATCTCTGACAAAGGAGGTAGAACAGATAGGGAGTGGATTTTTTATTTTTCATTTTATACCTTTGTGTATTATTCAAATTCTTATGTTTATGCGACTATTCATCTCAAAATAAACACACATTATTAGAACCCCTTTCCCTGACTACTACAGGAAAAATGATGAGAAATTCTTATTCATTTTTTTTTCCATAATCCATGGACTAAATACTTTCTATTATGGTATTTCAAAGATATAATTAATTAAACAGACTCAAGAATCATCCTAAATCCTTGATAAACATGTGGAGATAGCAACAGCTTACACTGTGTTAGAACTGTCAAAATACATCCACATCCATCATCTCATTTAACCCTCAAAACAATCTTGTGAAAGCAGATTTTAGAGATTAGTAAAGTAAAACTCAAAAAGGTTCAAGTGATTTGCCATCCCCCTCCAAAAAAAGTAGGAAAATAATATAAATATGATTAAAAAGTAAACCAGAAAACCCTTTATAAAGCACTAAAATCTGAAAATGCTTTCCCAATTTATAACAGGAGAATGACATTGAAAGAAATTACACTTGACAATACAAATAGTCAGGCACATCGGAAAATAGCTGGGCGGTCTGTTAAACATACACTTCTTATAAAGTTAAACATACACTTACCATATGACCCAGCAATATCATTCCTAGGTTATTACCCAAGACAAATGAAAACACATTACACAAAGACATGAACTCAAATGTCCAGACTCTATTAGTACTAACCAAAAGCTAGAAGCAGCCCAAATGTCCACAAGTGATTAACAGATAAACTGTGATATATCCAGACCATAACTACTACTCAACCATAAAAAAAACTAATGATGTACAAGACATGGATGAATATTAAAAGTATTATGCTATGTAAAAGAAATCAGCCACAAAATAACTGTGTATTGCATGAGTCCATTTATACGAAATTCTACAAAAGCAATTATAGTAACAGCAGATAAAGTGGTTGCCAGGGTTAAGGGATGAGGACTGGGCTGCAAAGGGAGAACAAAGAACTTCTTGGGGTAACGAAAATAACCACTATATCACGATCAGAGTGTTTGTTACACTACTGTATACATCCGGCAAAACTCATCGAATTATAACTTTACATTGCTTAATTTTATTACAGAAGTTACAACTCAATAAGTCTCATTTAAAAAATAATTCATAATCACATTTAACTATGACAACAGCTTTTCAGCATAGGTATTTACTACAGCCCATCAAAGAGTATTAAAATCACTATTTAGGAGGGAACTTTTAACCATGCAGTAGATATACAGGAACTAAAAAGTTCTGAGAATGGAACAGTCCTCATCCTACTCAACTTGGCCATGTGGGTAAACAGTAGTTGCCTAGCAACTAATGTAAACTCTAAATTTCTAATAAATACATTGACCACATAAGCAGGTGATCTCACAGATGATAAACCAAGCTTTACATAGAAGGGTTCTTCCTTTAATAATAAAAAATAATAACGTGCTTAAGTTATTTATCTAAAGTAGGAGTAAACAAGGTATACTAAACCTAGATAATGAAAAATAAAAATATGAAATTAAACATAAACATACACACACACAAAATCCTTGTCCTCGTTTGGCCTTTTACGTCAGGACTTTACTTACCTAATTTATGGGATTAATCCATGAATTTGTGGGTGAACCCTTTCCCCTTTTCTACTTTAAGCCACTCCCGTACAGCCATTCAAACTGGCTTAATTCTCTTATTTACATGTGATTAAATGCATACAGGATAGTACTTTTACATATATTAAATGATTCTAAAGGTATCTCTCCAGATTATAGAACCTGTAGACACCACAGGAAAATACAACATTTTCTGTAACATGCATACACACAACATACCAGAAAGTCAAACCTAACTAGATTATAAATGTGCAAAATCAAGAATTACAAAGAAATCCCTTAATAACAAGCAAATTCCTAACACACATATTAAATATATCATTTCTCCCTTACTAGACATAGCATGTCACAGTTTAACAGCATCAGAAAAAAGATCAACTTCTAAGACATCACTCACTGCTAGCACTCTTACCAACCGTATTATTTTTGGTTTGTGGAGCACTTACCCCTCTTCTGAACCCAACCTTCTTTCACAATGGTAACATCGCTCATGATGACTCCCCTCTGAGCCCCCAACTTGGAGAAATGGTACTTTGTGATATCAGCTTTAGGGTTTGGATTCTCTGCTGCTGCTGCCCTTCCCACTCTCTAGTGATGACTCAGCCTGGAAGGAAGTATTGAAGAAAGAATTTCTTTTTTTTCCATTCTTGCAACTCACAGAGCAATAACAAACAACTAATTCTTTGTAAATGTCTTCAACTGGCCTGACCTCACATAAAAGTCTAGCTCTTCAAACTGGGGAACTTATTTGTTAAATAGTTCTATAACGAATGCACTTCCCTAGTCTTGTGACCAATTTCAAATGATAGTGAAACTTTTAACCTAAGAGGCTGCAACAAAAGTCTTAAGAAAACCAGTCACGCCTACCCAAATAATACAGAAAATTTGTTTGGTGATGTGTATTTGAGCTAAAGAGGGAAGAGAATAAAAGTTAATAGCCCTAATTGTGAATACTTTTTGTTGTTTTTTGAAACAGAGTCTTACTCTGTCACCAGGCTGGAGTGCAGTGGCACGATATCTGCTCACTGCAACCTCCGCCTCCCAGGTTCAAGCGATTCTTCTGCCTCAACCTCCTAAGCAGCTGGGACTATAGATGTGTGCCACAACACCTGGCTAATTTTTGTATTTTCAGTAGAAATGGGGTTTCACCATATTGGCCGGGCTGGTCTCGAACTCCTGACCTCGTGATCCACCCACCTCAGCCTCCCAAAATGCTGGCATTACAGGCATGAGCCACCACACCCAGTCGTGAATACTTTAACTGATATAAAATGCCCAATCATCATTTATGTATTCTTACTCTGCCTGTTCCAAGAAATATTTTAGGGAGATTAAAAAATAATTGATTTCATACTATGTACTTATAAAGTGAAACAAAGGGAATATGAAAGTAGAAAAAAATATTGAGTATTCAAGATGTGCCAAGAACCGTTACAGATGCTTACATCTATTAGTCTTATGTGATCTTGATAACCTTATGATGATACTATTAATTCCATTTCACAGATAAGGAAACTGAGGCTCACACAGATAAAGCAACTTGCTCCATTTCAACACACCTAGTAAATGTGGAGCCAAGATCTGAAACCAGGCTATCTGACTCCAGAGCCTGCATTCCAAAACTACACTGCCTTAAGATAAAAAGAAGTCAGAGTAAAGGCACACATATTGGGGAAAGATAAGCCACAAATTTGGCACTGAGTTCTTGGGAAGACAATGCAAATAATACAATAGGTTTTCCTATTTACAGTATCCAAAAAAAAATTTTTTTGAGATGGGGTTCCCCCCCATCATCCAGGCTAGAGTACAGTGGCACAATCATAGCTCAATGCAGTCTCCACTGGGGCTCAAGCAATCCTCCCACCTCAGCCTCCTGAGTAGCTGAACTACAGGCAGGCATCACCATGCCTGGCTAATTTTTTAAAAAAATTTTTGTAGAGATAGGGTCCCCCTATATTATCCACGCTGCACAAATTTTTTTAAAAAAGGAAAAAAAGTTCCTCAGAAGAAATACAACTTTTCCTGGGACAAAAATCAAATTTATCCCAGGGGTCTTCTTCGTAAGATGTATGCAGGAAAGTCCTCAAAAACATCCTCCCATATACAGCAATGAGTTTTACAGGGTCATTGCTTATTGTCACTCTCAAACTAAAAAGGAAAATGCCAACATGACATCAGTAAATCCATTTGCACCAAAGGGGACCAAAAAATGTGGTCCAGGTACACCAGTGTTATGTGGTCAAGAATCATATGCATAAATTTTAGATAACTAGAAAAATGGATAGATGGACTACACAAACATACTCTCTCAACTTGGGTTGTGATAAATGATACACAGCAGTTAAGTTCAGTGTTAGACTCCCAACCTAGTGCTAAATTAGATTACAGGTCTTTCTTCAATGCAAATTAAGTGTGGAGCCTAACCATTTAGCAGTCAGGAATCAAGACTAAACATTCTCTATATAGCCTGACTAAATAAACTGACAAAAGCTATGTAGCTGAAAGCAAGATCACCAGCCTCATGTATTATGAGGTCACAGGCAGAACCTATAGGTAAGGCTGAGACTCCTCAAAATCACCATGAGTCTGTTGCTGTGGAGAGTCAAAAAGGGATATTAGCTTGTAATCCCAGCACTTTAGGAGGCCAAGGCAGGAGGATTACTTACGTCCAGGAGTTCAAGGCAAACCTGGGCAACAAAGTGAGACTATGTCCATACAAAAAAGAAAAAAGAAAAAAAAGAAAAATTTAAAATGAGCTGGGCATCAAGGCATGCACCTGCAGTCCCCACTGCTGGGAAGGCTGAGGTGGGAGAAATCACTTGAGCCCAGAAGTTCAAGGCTGCAGTGAGCTATGACTGTACCAACACACTCCAGCCTGGGCAACAGAGCAAGACCCTGTCTCTTTAAAAAAAAAAAAAAAAAAGGGATATTAGAATCTGGAAGTATTTTCCCAAAATACATTTGTTTGACAGAATACTAAATTAGAGAAATTCTAGAAAAATAATGAAAATAAAGATGAAAAAGAGAAATCCTCTGGGCTAGTAAGTGGGAAATTCCACAAATCATATTCTCTTGAAACGTCACTATTGGCATATTAAAGGTTCTAAAAGAAATATGTATAACTTTACCTCAGCAAAGCCTAAATTTATTACTGTCATAGGAAATGGCCACATAATAAGACTTATTTCACCACACACGTTAAAAAAAAAAAAAGCCAAAAAACCTTCAATAAAGAATCTAAACATCATTTTAATTTGATGTAACATCCTAAAGAATCCAACATGGCCAACTGCCTACATAATATAGAGCTACATAACTGAAAAGGTTAACTACTTACACTGCATAAAGAATTATAAGTCAAATACCGGCAGACACTGGTGCATGGTATCTCTAGAAGAGCTGCACTGTAGCCCTTCTCTTTGGTAATACTTGTAGCAAGGGGCTCAACATCTATTAAGGCCATTCTTGGTTTTTTACTATAAAACTATTTAACATGAGTAAAAGACAATTCAGATCTTACTATTCTTAGAGTGGAAATGAGAGAGAGATCAGGGTAATAATGAGTAATAACAAAAAACAATATATATCCAATAAACATATATAAAATACATACTTTCCTATCAAAATGGCTTGTATTACAGTATCTTTTTAAAGAACACTGAAAAAAAATTTACAAAATTGATTCTGTATTTCGAAGTGAACATTTTATTATCAGAATGTTAAAGCTAAAGCGAACCTCATTTTATATCTGAAGAAACAGAGATCAAGACAGATGAAGTAACTTGACCAAAATGAAACAGTCACCAAATGGCCAACCAGGACCAGACAATCAAGCATATGCTCTTTCCACTCACATTACTTCTTCAGAATAAAACAATACACTGAAATATCCAGACCAACCCAAAAAACAATGAATTTTGTTTTGTAACGAAACTGTTTCTAAAAATTAGTGTTTTAGATAAATGTTTTTATCAGTGTTCATATGTGTAAGATTAAACTGTGAAAATGTATGTTAAATCAACAGGACAGAATTTATAATCTTCATCAGAGGCAGTGAACCCAAGCATACATTATAGAGATGGCTTTACCCATTTTCACTTAAAGCTACTATCAAATATTACCCATAATTTTCAGCTTTAAAAATTGCCCCTTGGTCTTTACTGGCTAAAATGATACATTCTTTGAAAATAACTTAAAAGATGTCATAGGTACACTACTCTGGAATTAAGGTAAGTTAGAAATAAACAGTTCTATTGACTAGTAAGCAGCAAACCATGTTCTTTAATTTTCCTATAGCAGCAACACTCCTGCACAATAGCATACACTGTCCCATTCAGTCTTCCATATTAACTAAAAACACTAATCCACAAGACGAGCTGGAACTCTGTCATCTGTTTCCTAGGGTAGACAAAAGTTCACCTCCTTCTATATTCCTAACTGTTCTACAAGTGTGTTCCATCCAACAAACTATAACATAATTGGGTTTATTTTTCTTTTAAGCTTATTGCATTAAACATTTCATTGCTAATTTAATTTTTCCCATTCTTATAAAGTTTCACACAAAATTCTTGACAGATTCCACTTAGATTTTACTCCTAAAACAGTTACACGAAAGGTATCTTCATTCAGAACTGACTGCTTGAGAATTTGATAACAGTAATAGCATTTGAATATCATTTTATAATTTACAAAACATTTTGCATATTTTACTTCATTCAATCACATTATAATTTAGTAAAGCAATCTGACACTGCCTAGCACTTACACATGCTGGCAAATATGGAACAAATGAATGAGTGGATGAATGATGAAGATGCGGCCTGAGATAACTAACAAAAAACAGGCTATGCAAATATAAATTAGTAGAGAGAATGGTCTTAAGCCATCTTAAAAATGAAACTGAATTTAAACATTAAAGAAGCACTTATATATAAATTATAATTAAAATGATAATAAATACTGTGCCCTATTCCTTAAGGTATGTTTCCTATAGACCTCCATTAATTACAAGGACTAGAACACAATAAACGTATCCTTTTTTTCTTGATAGCTTTTCACCATTTTTGCTGAGATTAAGTTTCAACTTCAAGCAAAACCACCATCAATATTATAAATACATATCGATATATTATCAATATATCGATATATATTATAGCATTAAGCTAACCAAAATGATCAATTATGGGAAGAAAAATGGGAAAGAATGGCATATTTTCTTAATGATACTTTTAAGAATTTGTAAAAGACACGTTTGCTTGTAGTAACCAGCCATTCAATTTTAAGCAAAAAGTAAATTTCTTCAAACATCTTTTGAAAATATTAACTCAAAAAAATATGTAACATACATATACTTATTCAGTCAATAAATTATGTATTGATTGTCTACTCCATGACAAGGACTATTACAGGTTGGTAAGAAAAACTAACTGGTTTCTTTAAAAATCTTGTCCAAACTTGTAACTTATCAAAGAGCTTTCACATATATCAATTCATTTGACTCTAAAAAACAAATCTGTGCTGTAGTTATTACAGTCACAATTTTGAACCTGTGACCAACCAGTAACATTACTTCCCCTAGTTACAATAAGTTAGCAACAAATAAAAAAAGGGACTACCTGCAAGTCTTCCATCAATTTGCTATGTTTTCTACCAAGTAACACAATATGAACTCTCAAAAACATGTAATATTTGCAAATAGTTCTGAACATTTTTTCTGTATCAGATTTTTCAAAAGTCCAAAAAGTAAAACATTTTTAAATAAATTAAAAATTAAATATAACTAAGGCATCACAAACGAAGTAACAAGACTAAAAGTAGGTTTACATAAAGTTAAAAGGCTCCCAACTCTTTTTTTTACGAATAAGGACAACATTCATAGGTTAATAATTTCCTATAAGTGAATTTCTAAGTTAAACGCCAGAATACAATTCAATAATACAACTTTCTCTAAACTCTTTGTAATTAATACCATGTGGAATATATTTGCTTCCTACAATTTTTTAATATTATTTATGTATGATAGCCAAACTGAATTAGTAAAGGACATCTGAAGTTCAAATACAACAGAATGTTGCTAGTTTGAAAAACAAATGATGGTCAAGGGTAACCACAATATAATTCTATGGCATTTTCTGATTTCAAGAAGTAAGTGAAACTAATATATACCATAATAAATACATAGGGCTATATCAAACTTTTAGAAGGATCTGAGGGACAAGAAACATTCTGAAATGTAAAGGAAATTCAAGGTAATTTGCTCTGTACTTCAAATAATTCCAAGGCAGTCTGTCCCTATTTTCAGAGTTGTTATCCTGTTAAAAAAAAATATATATCATATACAGAAAGTGAGCCACATAAACAATATACTTTGGATATCTTTTCTCTCTAAAGAGCACTTTGTGGGATTTTCTTAAAGCTCTTTCTATAGATAACTTCCCTGAGGTTCAGAATATGGCAAAATACCTGAATAGGCAAAATTTCCAACTTTCAAACAACATATCAGTTCTTCCAAACTGCCAATTCTGAAAAATCGATTTTATTAACTTTAAAACATTTCTACAAAAACATGAAGCATTTTCCTGGCCGTTTCCCTACTCCTGTTTAGGGCATCTGAATGCCATTTCAATCAACACGATTATTAAAAATAAAAAAGCACCTTGTACTGCGTGATATACTTAATATTTTAATTTGAAACTAATAGAAAAATGCTTATTAGATTCCTGTTTCACCTAAATCACTGAACAAGCTATTGATAAATTATTCCCTCCATTTCTCATGTAAAGTGTAGGCTGCCTCTATGTGAAGGTATCTATAATACCATGGACAGGTTGGGGACTGCTACTAAAAGAACTTCAGGTGGCCAGGCATGGTGGCACATGCCTATAATCCTTTGGCACTTTGGGAGGCTGAGGCAGGCAGATCACTTGAGCCCAGGAGTTCACAACCAGCCTGGGCAACATGGCAAAACTCTTTCTCTACCAAAAATACAAAAATACAAAAATTATTTGGGAAGTGGTGGCAGGCACCTGCAGTCCCAGCTACTCAGGAGGCTGAGGTGGGAGGATCACCTGAACCCAGGAAATCTAGGCTGTGCTGAGTGGTGACCGTGCCTGGGTGACACAGCACAGTGAGAACCTGTCTCCAAAAAAAAAAAAAAAAAGAATTTGGTTGCACAGTTGGTCATATTTTTCTAATATACATGTAAAACAATTTTAAAATTTGTCTTGGGAGACTAATTATAAATTTTAAGAAATCCATACATATATATAAAATGCAATTGATATATGGTCCATTAAATACCAAGAATCAGCTTGACAGAATTTACCCCCAGATTAAACTGAGCTAACCAATAGGTACGGAATCCTATAACAAGGTTCATCACAATGGTGCATTAGGAAGAGCACCAGAAAGACCAAGAAACTTGAGTCCCTGCCCCACCCAGAGTGATGCTGTATAAGGTCACTTTAATTATCTGTGCCTCAGTTTCCTGAGCCATAAAAATAAAAGTGTAGCATTAGATGAACTCGGAATAGCTTTATAGCTCTTCCAGAGCTAATATTTATGATTCTGCAAGTTAAAATCTGCGGAGTATCTACTTCATATATAGATGGCAACATAAGTGAAAGACGTGATTATACATACATAGTTCATGTCCTCAAAAGTTTTATAATGGGAAGATAAAACATTCAAACAGCATTTGAATTAAGACAAAATTTGGGCTAAGCTCCGTTATTGGAAAAATACTATCCTCCTTCCCCTCCTATCTCTAGTCCCCCAAATATAGTCAGAAGCTTTCTTATCTAATATAGATTCCAATATACATGTAAAATCCTCCTAAAATCTGTCTTGGCAATCTCCCTAATTATAAATTTTTAAAATCCATCCATATATATAGGAATTATCTAATATAGGGAAGAAGAATTCTCATTTGAAATTCTAGTGTTTTCTTCTAGTAAATCTTTTTACTTTCCCCTCATAATATTTAGAAATGAGAAATATCTATAGTTGGTGATAGGGTACTGAAAAGAAACAGAACTAAAAAAACACATCAACAAGTCAAGAAGCATATATTAATTTTATCTACCCATTAGTATTCAAGGATTACTTGGCAAAGAAAATGAGTTTACATCTAATTTGATGAAAGACTATGATGCTATAATAAAGTATGTAAACATTTGAGGTATCTAATTTGGCATTTTAAACAAATGAAAGGGGATGTTAATGGGCCAGTCAATACACTTTTATTAACTTGATGCTATGGAAATTATTGTACCAAATTATGCAAATTTAGAATTGTCACTGTTAAGTCTAATAATAGGTACAAACAAGAAAAACACTAAAAGTGTTGTAAAATTAGGGAAGTTTAAATAACAGGTATTTTTAGAATGCCACCATAAGTTCTTCTTATGTGAAAATCACTTTCAAAAGTGTAGCAGGGGTTGTTTGAAAGATTAAATGAATACAGGTAAAGCACGTATCACAGTGCCTGGCACATGGCAACTGCTCACCAGGCATTTGTTAGCAATAACTCTAAACCGAATCTAATCCTATCACATGTAAAAGATCAGGGCAAAGTATTTGTTGTCAGAAGATTCAGGACTATCTTTCCAAAAGAAGGTATGCTGTGTGACCAGGATTTAAAATACTGATGCAGACGCTGAAACCTGGAGTAACACAAATCTTCTAACAAAAATTGTGTGTATTATTAATGCATATTAACTTAAAAATAAAAATGCAAGTCAGATTACAAGACTGATTTGCTCAAAAAAAAAAGAAAATGGTTTTGCAGTTCTTGCATTTTGTTGCTCAAATCTAAGATAGTCTTAAATTTTTCTTTTTAACACTTTAAAACTTAATCACACTATAAAAACAAGCTCCTATCAAATCATGCTAAACATCCAATTAACAGTGGTTAACAGTGATTGCCTTATCTTCCCAAGGACAAATTCTTGAACTAAAAGATGTAATAACAAAAGAAAGCATGGCTATCTTTTCACGAAAATACACAAAGTTTAAGTAAAGGCTAAACTTCCACAAAATCAATTTGTAAAACAGGTTCCTCATTTTAAAGGAACCCAGACAGCTGGAAATTTCCACTGAATTTTTATAAGAAAATTCCTCATATGTTTACATCAAAAGCTACAGTTTAAAAAATAAATCCTTACTTTCCACAAGACTCTACCCTAAGTTCATTTGTTCCCTAGTAAGTTTAATCAACACGTTTATTTAGATTTGCAATGATTCTGAAAACAAATTCCTTCTGACAGCGATTTTCTTAATGAAATGTAAATATTAAAAGTTTTTAATTAAACCAGCACAGTCCACACTCCAGTATTTGTTAAATATAATCTTATTTAAAATATTTTACATCTATAAAATTTTTTAAAAGTCCAAAGCACAACCTTAAAAGTGCTCTGATATATACAACTTAGAGTCAGTGTCAAGATTATCAATCCGAAAATTAATTTTAAATTGGATAACAATTCACTCAAGTAATAATTATGGAAAGAAAACCAAATGAATACAAATAATAATTTCGTAATTTTTGCAGGATTACTTTGGACTATTTTTAAAATGCTAAGAAAACATGCTGCAAATCCACAATACAAACACACATCTGGAAACTAAAACCCTACATTCATCTAAATTTCAACATTGTCTCATTTATGTAATATTTGTTCTCCCTCACTTTAAAATTGGAACCTAAAGCCAATCAAAGATATTGGGGTCAACCCAGTAAGGAAAACAAAAAGATCTTCAAGTGCTATCTCCCTGTAAACTTTCAAGTACAATCTCCTTGGTAAACTTTCCAAGTCAAGATAATGTACTGGCAAAAGGAAAACAATTACAGTCCGGATATATATCTTGCATGAGATTGTGCATTAAATCATAAACCTTGGAAAACTAGTAATTTAGTAGTAAGTTGCTATTTTAATTATAAAATATTTTCATATTTTAGACAACCACCTCCTGGAATGTTTGTATTCGTTTATACATATTTTGCAAGTGATACTCGAGTTCTGAAGACTAGTCTTCATTTCCTACACCATCTTTATTAGACTCTTCCACCTTCGGTTTCCTAAGTAAATATATAAGCTAAACCAATGAGTTTCACTCATTTGTCAGTTTCAACCACTGACAAAACCCAGTGGTTGCCTAGTGATTTATAGTACTAAAAGATATATACGACCATGCTTTACCAAATATGGAACACATGTCTAAACTGTTGACTTGAGACAACTGTCGATGTATTAACTACAAAAAGCCATTATATCTTCAGCTTCAAATAAAATCAAAGTGTGAACATTTTATTAGAGCTAGAAATTACCCAATACAGATGCATAGGTTTTACTGTTGACTTTCTAATTGGAAACTTCATCAATTGCAAACTACCAGGCTTTCAACCAAAATGCCACACTGGTGAACTGAGTTGGTTTTATTTTCATAACAACATTATTTTGATGGAAGAAATGTCAGCATCCCAGCTTTGACTTATGGGTAAGCATTTCCTCTGCTTTCAGAACACAAAAAGTAAATACCAGTATTGGAAAAACCTGGCCCCAACGAGATTCTTTATCTCTAGGCTAACTGTAGATTCCGGGAAATCCCAAACAAGGGGCGACCCCGCCTCGGCGTCAGGGTCAACACAGCAACCAGCTGGACTTCAACTTTGGGCTCTGAAGGGCCCCACCGGCATCATGGCTGATGCGGACCGATGCGCCGGAGGAGGTGGACAAGGAAGAGGCTGGTTTGTTTACTTGCAGCCAGAGCTGCCGCCGCCGCCAGCAGCGACAGCATCACTGGATCAGCCAAACCCAGCATCTTCCGCACATTTCTATTCTTAGCACACAACTCCCAAGCGGATCAAAACCCCACTACTATTAAAAACACAGAGAAGCACGTTACCCACCTCCCACACACACACACCCCCCAGCCCACCGGTGCCGTCTTTTCCTGCGCGCCAGTGGCGGGGAAGGGTGGGGAAAGGAAGGAGACCCCAGGGACGCCTGTGCATCCTCGCTTTCACCCCACCCCACGCGCAGACAGCCTCAGCGCCAGGGCGCGCGGCAGACGGCTCCCTCCCCCCAACCCAAACACACTGACACCGGCGCTCCACGCGTTATATAACCTCGCCGCCGCCCCCGGTCCAGGCGGGCGCCCCCTCCCCACGCCGCGCGGCCCGGGCGGGGAGGGGAGAGGGGAAGGAGCGAGAGTTGCGCAGACTGGAGGCGCCGGGCCGGGGCAGCCCAGACACAGACGGTACCGCTAGGCCGGGAACACCCCTCCCCCGGCCCGCTGCGCACCGCCGCCCCCCACCTTCCCCCGGAAAGCTGGGGGTGTCGGTGTCAACCGCGCTGGGCATCCCCCGGCCTCCACACCCACACCCACGCCCGAAGCCTCCGGTGACCCACCCCCGCCCACGCCCCCGGCGCGGTGACAACCCAGAAGCCCCCGCCTCACCCCACCCCGCCGCCATCCCCAGCCTGAGGGAGGCAGGGAGGGAGGACCGGGGCCCGGGGCCCGGAGGGAGTGGAGGCCAGGCGGGGAGGGGGCGAGGTGGGGGGCGGTGGCTGTTACCTGCAAAGGCGGCGGCGGCGGCGGCGGCCCCGCAGCTGCGGGGGCGGGGGGGGGGGGGGGGGGGGGGGGGGGGGGGCGGGGGGAGGAGAGGGGGCGACTCGGGGGTCCCCCCTCCCTCCTCCTCCCCTCCTGTCCTCCCCCCACCCCACAGAGCCTCTGGCCTCTTGGAGCCCGGTGCGGCCGGCGGGAGGGCAAGCGAAGGGCTGCAGGGGAGGGAGGGAGGGAGCCGGCCGGGCCGGGCCGCGGAGCTGGAGCGGGAGGCGGCGGCGGCGGCGGCGGGAGGGGGAGGGAGGAGAGAGGGCGGCGGCGGGGAGAGGAGGAGGCGGAGACTCTACATGGGAATCGGATATCGGCTACAAATTCATCATCAGAAAACACCGCTCGGGCGGGGGCCGGGTCACGCCGGCGGGGCGGCGGCTCTGGGCCCCGGGGCGCGCCCGGCGCGGGGAGGGGGGGTCTGCGGCCTCCTCCCGGGCTGCGCCTCGCTGAGGGGACCCCCGCCGCCTCCCCGCCCCCTCCTTCCTCCCGCTCGGGGCCGCCGCCGATCGGTTCTCGCCGCCGCCGCGGGGCTTGTTGTTGACTTTGAGGAAAACTCCTGACGTCAGGGGCTGGCTCTCGGCGACTGGCGGGAGCGGCTTCCCCGCGTCCCCGGCCCTGCCCGCCGCCTCTGCTCCCCTCCCTGCCCGGCCCTCGTCCTCAGGCTTCCCCGCGCCCCCAAACCCGCGGCGCCCCGCGCCCCCTCTCCTCTCGCGAGAACATCCCCCTAGCCAGCCAGAGCCGGGAGCGGGGGCAGTCGCTCCCGGGCGGGAAGTTCTGGGTTTCCCCCGCGCCCGCGTGGCCCTTGGCGGGCACCCGAGGCCTGGGAGCGGAGGCTCCTGGCCCCGCCGTTTCCTCGGCTCACCCACCCACCGGCCCTGGCCGCGGACGCGCGCGCCGCCAGGCCCCGGGCGTCTCCTCCGGCCCTCCGCGGCCCCTCGGGGAGATGGGCCCGGCGCTAGGGCTCGCACCTGGAAGCCCACGAGGTGGGCGGTGCCCAATGAGGAAGGAACCGTAGAGCGCGGAGCGGTCCAGGCGCCGACCCCACCCACTGCACCTCGGGGAAGAGGGACCCCGGGTCAGTTCGTAGCACGAACCATTCCTGACTATCCCAGGAGACCACTGCAGACCAAGAACACCTCTCCGAACAGCCTTCCGCCCCGCTCGCTGCAAGCATTCGTCCACACTCGGTACACAGATAGCGGGCGGATGGTAATTCACTCTTAAAATCACACCCTTTTTAGGGATATTCGTTTTCAATGACTTTGGGAAAGCCACGAGGTACTACATTCAGTACGAAGAGGCTGTTTCTTTATTTTGAAGTCAGTGACTTCTGAGACTGCATTGGGGACACTTTTTTGCAGAATGACCATATTTTACCATGCAGCGCACTTCAGAAAGTTACAAAAGTTTACAAGTTTTGTCGCTTCTGGAAACACCTGGTCAGCATCCCCATTATCGCGCCACGTGGCTCTAGCCTTGTTGATGTACCTGTTATTTTCCCCCATTGCAACATTTTTGTTAATATCTGTGGCTTCTTTCTGCAGAAGAGTTCCTCCTCCTGACATGCACTTCATTCTGTTTTCTATGTCATGACAACTTTCTGATGGTAGTCATTTTTTTATACTATAGCCCCCCTGGTATTTATGTACTGTGTGGTATTAATATTTATACTTCGAGGTTCACATCTTTTATGAACTGTGCATCTGTTGGGATTGTGGACAGGAGTAGGAAACCAAATAAAAGGGTTTTAAAAAAAAATCAGTTTTATCCGTTTGTAAGGGAAGCTTGTTTCCCTGACCACCCAGGAGCAAAATTTGCCGTTTTGAGATAACACAGTCCATCTGAGAAAGTCCTCCACCGTGCCTTTCCCCTTTTCCCGCATTTCCCAGCATGCTATGAGCTGATGAATAAACAGACTTCATCCTATTTTCGTTTTATCTATAAAATATACATAGTGTTTCCATAATTATCAGACTTCTCACAGTCACTATTGGTAAAATTACTGGGTTACAGGTTTCTTGCTGTAAAACACAAAAATAGGTCATATTTTTGTTCCATAGTACCCCAACTTGCTTTTTATTTTTAAGAAAGTAGTCCCTTATGACACCAGCACTAAAAAGAGTGTCTGAAACTTTAAATACTTAACTTTTGAGAGTCGGGGTATCCAGAATTACTGAATTACTAGATACCTCTTATCAGCGAGATGTTCTTTTGTTCCCAAATTTAGCGTCAATATATTTACAAGAACTGAATGTGTCGTATGAGCCATACTACCTCAAAATATTTCTCCCAGTCTGGTCAGATTGCATTAAATCTTAGATGGATTAAACCCTAGAATTCAGTATATGAGAATGGATTGTATACTCTCGGCTTCATGAATTTGAAGAATTATAAGTTTTTATTTCTGCTTTATTTTTGCTTGTGGACTATAGTAGTTTCATAAGTTTCCAAAATAAAAGCATGTTTGATCTTATTATCGAATTACTATTATTTAGGACTATTATTTAAATAACATTGTTCTTTCTGTTAGACTATGCCGATATGAATTTGGCAGAATCTGCCGATTGTGGTGTGTCGGTACTCCATACAGAGTGTGTGCTAGATTTCTTCCCTATTTTGTCATCACATCCAATAATATGGAATGCAGCCAGCATATTCATCCCTGGGAATGTCCCTCCTAAATTTTGCAAAGAACGCCTTCATTCTTTATTACACCAAATATTCTTAAGATTAACATTTCTCAATATTAGTTATTTATGCATTTTAAGAAAAATGTTCATTCTTCTTTACTACCAATGACCAAGTTTGATACTGAGCTGTTTCTTAGTACTTCCCCCATTTCTTGGGAGTAACTAAAACTGGAAGGATATTTAGAATTTCAGAGCATCTAATGTCTTTGTCCATTCAGGCTGCTATAACAAAATACCATGAACTAGGTAGCATATAAAGAACAGAAATGTTTTTCTCACAGTCCTGGAGGCTGGGAAGTCCAAGATCAAGGCACCAGCAGATTTGTGTGTAAAGAGGGTTCCGTTTCCTGGTTTGTAGCTGGTGACTTCTTGCTGTGTCCTCACATTTTAGAAAGAGTGAGGGAACTCTCTTGAACCTCTTTTTCTTTTCTTTTCTTTTTTTTTTTTTTTTTTTTTTTTTTTTTTTTTTTTTTTTTTTGGAGAAAGAGTCTCATTCTGTCACCCAGGATGGAGTGCAGTGGCATGATCATAGCTCACTGTAGGCTGGAACTCCTAGACTCGGGCAACCCTCCTGCCTCAGCCTCTTGAATAGCTGAGACCTACAGGCATGAGTTAATGTTCCCAGCCATCTTGAGCCTCTTTTATAAGGGCAATAATCCCATTCTTGAGGGCTCAAACCCTCATGACTTAATCACCTCCCAAAGGCCCCATCTACTAATACACTTTGGAAGTCAGGAGTTCAATCTATGAATTTGGGGAAACACAAAAATTCAGACCAGGGCATCACATAACGAAAATTAAGTTACTGCTCTTCTGTCTTAATAGAAAGGGTGTGTTGTCCTAGGAGAGGGCATGGAACAAAGCAGGCACAGAATATGTGTTTGTGGAAGAAATACATGTTCTAATGTTCTAATGAAGGCTCTAATAAATCTGTGTACTATGTACAGTGTATATAGTATTTTCCTCTTGGGATGTAAAGTGATTTATTGGAAAGAACATAGAAGTGCTTTGGAGACTTGCAGACCAGAGTTCAAATCCTCTCTCTGCATAGTTTGTCTCATCTCAGGCAAGTTGCTTAATTTTTCTAAGCTTTAATTTCCTTATTTGTGAAATGGCAGTTACAACTACTTCAACAACTTATGTGAATTACATTTTATGAAATATTAGTATCTAAAACACAGTGAGTGATCAACAAGCTAAGATTCCTTTACCATAAATGTGAATATGTTAATCTAACAATAACTGCTACAAACCAAATACAAAAATCTATATTGGCACTCTGCCACAGTGGTTCTGAAATAACCACATTAAGTCTACAGCTGTAATTAGTGAATATATCCTAGATGATTAATAGAACAATTTCTAAAAGACTATAGCTAAAATTTCTGTTGGTTAAGCCTCCCAGTCTGTTATATTTTTCTTATAGCATCCCGAACTGACTAAGGCATACAGGTCATTACAATAGTTATCAGTACTAATTGTCTTTTTCTCCCTTTCCCTGACTGATGTTTGTTTGTTTGTTTCTTTCTTTCTTTCTTTCTTTCTCTCTTTCTTAATTTGTTTTTTGTTTTTGTTTTTGTTTTTTTTTTTTGAGACAGAGTCTTGCTCTGTCACCAGGCTAGAGTGCAGTGGCATGATCTCGGCTCACTGCAACCTGCACCTCCTGGGTTCAATTGATTCTCCTGCCTAAGCCTCCTGAGTAGCTGGGATTACAGGCATGCGCCACCATGCCTAGCTCCTTTTTGTATTTTCAATAGAGATGGGGTTTCACCATGTTGGCCAGGATGGTCTTGATCTCCCGACCTTGTGATCTGCCTGCCTCAGCCTGCCAAAGTCCTGATGTCTTTCTTAAGGCACAGGCCAGGTGCCTGTACAAGAACATGTGAGCATAGCCGAGGGCCAGATATATCACTAATCTGGTGCTGTGGGATACTTAAAGCCCTGTGGAAACCTCCTTCTTATTTTGTCCTCGAGTTTTATTTTTCTGCTATGTTATTAGAGTATAAATGAATTTTTTTCATTCATATTCTCGCTGTCAGACAGCTAAATCTGTTAGCAACTAAAGCAATCTCTGGACATTACATTTAATATTTCAGGACACTTGGGTCACAGAAAGTTACTGACCACGAATAAATAACTGCTTGTGGAGCATCGAGCTAGAATTCATGTTCTAATTCCAAAGCAACAAGCATACACAATTATTATTCCTGGCTGTGCAGGAGAATTGTGGTATGCGATAAATTAATACGTGTTCTAATACTACAGCCTCATTTTAGTATGTAATTCTAACTTCCTGAGGTGGTGTGCATTTCTAGTTGTTTCTGAATCAGCTCTATGGGGATTGGACTTTCCAATGCAACAGCTAGCAGTGAAATAACAACAGTGAATTTCCAACCTTCACCTGGATAATTACCTCAACTTCTTCCTTGGTTATCTCATGTAAATACTCTCCTGTTCCAGAAGGTTTCCCCATCCATTTTAAAACACAGTTTCTTCTGCTAATGAAAGTACTTTCACAATTGACTGAAAAGTTTCAAATCTACATCTCACTATTTTAACCCTCCATGAAGTCCTTCAATTGTTGATTCTGTGCTATTTCATTAAATAATACTGGCTTTTTATAGTAGGAGAAAATCAGTCTCAGAATTTTTCTGTTGACTAGACAGAACTATGACCATTTTCAATTGCAAACACTATCTCGATTCAGTAATTGGATTTGAATCAAAGCTCCAAATTTGATTTAGAATTCAAACTTTGTAGTGGGGAAAGCAGGCAGGCTCAGCTTCTCTATTTCCCTATCTTATTTTCCCCTTCCACTCCACAAGTCAGTCTCTGGGTGAAGGACAAAACAGTTCTTACCCAGCTGGTACCGTTGTCAGCCAGCTTTGCTCTCTCTCAGCCTAGCACACAGAACCAGCTACATGATTTGCAAGGCCCAGTGCATAATGAAAATGCTGGGCCCCTTGCTGAAGAGTTAAGAATTTTAAAACTTTGAGAGCAGAGTGTTAAGCCAAGTACACAAGCCTGTATTCCGTACAGGTAGCACACCCATGAGGCTACTGGCATGTGCTTAACGCTAGCTGTCCAGGGGCTTTTCGGAGAGTTGCTTCTGGGCTACTCTAACTGCAGCCCAGATGTGGGTAATGCACCCTTACCTTCAGCCAGCGCTCCTGGTGTCCCCTCAGCTTTGGTTTATTCAGTCCTATTGGAGTCTTCTCACCCCTCTGGGAGAAAGTCTCATAGGCGCAACTCCAGATGGCTCCAGGCAAGTTCTGTCCCTCCGATAGGACTCTGTCTGGGCCACAGAAACCATTGAAACATCCTTTGCCTAGCAGGCGATTCTCTTCCAAGCAGTTGGGCAGGCTGTTTCCCAATTTTCTGAATGGGAGTCAGATCCCGGTCCACAAAATGCCCCAGCTCTGTGTCCAGCCCCCACTGCAGGAAACACATTCCAAGCTCTCCACACAATCCATGGAAACTCATGGAAGCCCCCGGCCTAAGCCGAAGAAGCATCCTCCATTCTCTCTGCACAGAAGGTGATGAGCGCAAGTCTCCCCTTCACAAACCTCTTCTATCTCGAATTTTCTCAACTATTTTATATGTTTTAAGTGGATGAGAGTGTGTGAGTCATAGATTCGATTTTGAATTCTTTCCTTCATAATAGTGACCAAGCTTGAAATTTCGTACTTTTGTATCTTGAGATCTCAGGTGAAACTTCAATTTAAAATTCCTATTAAAAAGCATATTCTCTGCCGGGTGCAGTGGCTCAAAATGCAGTAATCCCAGCATTTTGGGAGGCCAAGGCAGGAGAATCACTTGAGCTCAGTTCGAGACTAGCCTGGGCAACATAGCAAGACCTTGTCTCTGCTAAAGTTATTTTTTTTTAATTAGCCAGGCATAGTGGTTCACACCTATAGTCCCAGCTATTGGTGGTTGAAGGGGTTGAGGTGAGACGATAACTTGAGCCTGGGTGGTTGAGGCTGCAGTGAGCTATGATTGCACCACTGCACCGCAGCCTGGGTGACAGAGAGCGTCTCTATCTCAAAAAAGAAAAAAAAAAAAACTTCTCTGTGCTATAACTATTTTCTCTGATGCTTATTTAGATGTGTGCTCATATGTATTAAAAAATTATCAGCTGTTGGCCAGGCGCAGTGGCTCACGCCTGTAATCCCAGCACTTTGGGAGGCTGAGGCGGGCGGATCACAAGGTCAGGAGATCGAGACCATCCTGGCTAACACGGTGAAACCCCATCTCTACTAAAAATACAAAAAATTAGCTGGGCGTGGTGGTGGGCGCCTGTAGTCCCAGCTACTCGAGAGGCTGAGGCAGGAGAATGGCGGGAACCTGGGAGGCGGAACTGGCAGTGAGCCGAGATCGGGCCACTGCACTCCAGCCTGGGCAACAGAGTGAGACTCCATCTCAAAAAAAAAGAAAAAATTATCAGCTGTTACAGAATGAGATATTTAACAGGTGTTCAAGGCACAAAATTAATTAAAATAGTATCTTCTCTACATGTTTGTATTTCTGGTTGATAAATATGTTCCAACAAATTGCCTTTTTCATACATTATTACCTACATTACTATTAAATATTTTTAGAGACTCTTGCCCTTAGGTAATTTCTCAAATTTTTTATTAAGCAATTTAAAGTTGGACACTTTGAAATTTTATCTCAGAAGATGCTGTGGTATAGATGCCACAAAATCAAGAATGAAAGGATGAATGTGCAATTTGTATGAGAGTCAGTCACTTGCACAAAGGTCATGCTGAGCTATGAAAACCTCTAGATACAGGTATGAATCATAAATGATGGATTTTTACATACTTTTTTTTTTTTGAGATGGAGTCTTGCTCTATTGCCCAGGCTGGAGTGGAGTGGCACGTTCTTGGCTCACTGCACCCTCCACCTCCCAGGTTCAAGTGATTTGCCTGCCTCAGCCTCCTGAGTAGCTGGGACTACAGGTGTGTGCCACCATGCCTGGCTAATTTTTTTTTTTTTTATCTCTAGTAGAGACGAGGTTTTGCCATGTTGGCCAGGGTGGTCTCCAACTCCTGACCTCAGGTGATCCGCCCACCTTGGCCTCCCAAAGTGCTGGGATTACAGGCACGAGCCATCACGCCTGGCCAGATTTTTAAAAAATAATGTAAGACTGCCTTGATTTCCCTTTAATGTCTATGATTACCAAAGAGAGGTGTGCTTTCCTTTGTTCTTTATCAAGGTATTAAAAATTGAGAAAATATTGGACTTTGGGGCCTACTTTAAACTCCTTAACTTTTTCTTTCTTCATTCAAAGTGCTCTTGGGATCCTTGAGTATATAATGTTCAGACAATAACAATTTACTAAATACGCATGTCATGCTTGCCTACCTTGTCTCTTTCCACCCCTCATCTTTGAAAAGTTACTTCCTTATAGCTGTCTTCTTCTTCCAAATATCTGAGAAAGTCTTTGAATTATGTGACATCTAGAAATCATATTTATGAGCAGAAGTTTCTTCATAGAATCCATAAGGGAAAATTTGTGAAGAGTGAGGAAAAAGACAATCTCCAACTTGCATTACTCTTTATGCACTCTCTCCTTGATGATGGTTATGATAACCCTGTTTTTCTTAAATCTCCACTCAGGGTATCATAAAACTTATCTGCGTATTTACCTAGTCCCATTGTCTTCCCTGATAAAATGCTTTAAGCCTTAGATCGTACAGTTCTTATTTTGGCATTCACTTCAACTTAATTCCATGAACGTTTCTCGACTCTCTCTATAGATGAAGGTCTAGAGATAGATTTAAGTTCAACATAGAGTCTCCTTCCAAGAAGCTCCAGCTATCAGGGAGACCAACATGAATAAGTGACTATAAAACAAATAAGTGCTATGAGAGAAATATGTATAAAGGGATATGAGAACACACCATTGGGAGCAACTAATAGTGAAATGAGAGAGAGTAAGTCAGGTCAACCTAAAGACAGGTTATTGATATTTTAGCTAAGCATTAAAATGAGGTCTGAAGTCGATCAGATGGAGGGAGGAGGACATTCCTGCAGTGAAAAGAGCACCCCAAAAAGCACAAGAGAGTAACACTGGGGACTCCAAGAAAATGAAATGGGTGCAGGGAAAGTCTCAGTGACATGAGTGATATGATAATTCAAGTCCAGTTTGAGCTGTCTATATGAATACAGGAGCAGTGGAAAGGGAGAAGGAAGACTCTCGAATAACTTATGATATAGAATCAACAGGAGTGAGCAATTAGATAGTGGGCAGAAGGGTGGCAAATAGAAGAAGGAGTGAAGGATGATGCCCAGAATTCTCCCCTCCCTGGCACTGGGAGGAGGAATGGACTATGTGTGTATGGATGAACGTGCACACACTACGGTTATTGTTGCTAATTTTGGAGAATAAGGCTGGCAAGAGGCCGGGTTATAAAGAGAAAAGAAGATGAGTCGTTTTGGACATGTTAAAATGCAAATGCACCTGTGAGACTTCCAGGTAGATAGAGCAATCCACACAATAGCTAACACGGTTGAGTTCTTACTTTGTGCCAAGTGCTCCACTGGGCACTCTATTGATTTAATATCAGGTTCATTTTTTAATATGGAAATGGAGGGGTCTGACTAAAAGACCTGATCTGGATGTAGGCTTGCATCAGAGCATGGGGTAAGTGGCTCTGAGCAGCAATGTGATATAAGAGCCAAACCTTAGGAAGCACTAACACTGGAGGGCAAAAGGAGATGGAGGAAAACAAGTCAAATAGGTAGGAAGAGGAATAAAATGAGTTATGAAACCCAAGGTGAGACAGAATGTCAAGAAAGCAGTGGGAATGTTGCACAGAGGTAAAATAAAAGATCAACTCTGATAAGTGCCTACAGAATTTTACAATTGAGAAGTCATCGCTTACCTTGGTTGAAGTAATTTCGTGGTGTAATGGGATCGAAAGCTTCATTGAACAGAAAATGGCAAACTGAGGAAGAGGGAAACAAGGAGAGATGAGGGGAGAAACTGATTATTTAGGGAAACCTACTGGAAGCCAAGTTCTGTGCCTGCACTTTGCCTACATGTAGCTGCACGTTACAGTAGTCCGGGATATTAACTGTTGTTCCCTAGTTTCTGACTCCCCATGGGCCTTACTGGCCGTTGAGTGAACTAGAACATCCTTGCCTCAGGAAGCAGATGACAGAGCAGAGAGATGAGGAAAGGACCTTTTCTGGCTTTTTAGTTTCAGAAGCCTAGCCCTCAGTGGGAAATAGAAATGACTCTGGGGCTTAAAACAGTGGATGAGGGAGAAGATGTGATGCTGTAAGAACAAGGTTTCATGCACATCACCACCACCACCACTAGAAAGAATGTCAGTCTAGCAAGAGGAAGAGAGGAAGGAGTAGATGGGTGGGTCTCTGGGGAAGGGTTGGTTCTGTTACCTGCCCCATGGGGACAGCACAAGAAAGAGGATGAGTCAACAACCCGACAGGCTTCAGGATTCCCAAAGAGGAGGAAAGTTGTGCTTCCTTTCCCTAAGGGAGCCTGGATGGAAGGAAGGACCAGACGTAGACATGTCCTGATGGTGAATGAAGGCAGTCATGCCCCTCAGGGCATCCTGGAGCCCGGTGTAACCTGGGCAGCAACACAGCAATCCCTGTGTGATCAGGATTTCTGAGTTTGCACAGGCTTTAGGACAATTTCTGAGATTCCATGCCCTACAATGGTGCAGGATCAGCATCATGGTTCCAGCACACCAGCAAATGGAAATGAGGGGACAGAGGAACATATCAGAAGTAACTCTGAGGACCGACAATCAAGGGACAGTCAAGATGACCAATATCTCAGAGGACAACAGTATGAACGGACAACCAAGACAAGTAGCCCTTCTCTGTCCAGATGAATTGCTCGCATGCAAGTCACTCTCCCCACTGCCTTCCCTCCAGAGCACCATCACAATCCCAGGCTGATAGGAACTTTCCATCCACGCAGCAAAACAGAGGCTCAAAATAGAAATAGAGTTGAGTTCTAGAAATAATGTTACATTTCCTACACACCTGAATTTGGGAAATGAATGATAGCCAGGAGGGGATCCAAGGTGATGAAACTTCTTTTTTAAAAAAATTAAGAATGAAGAGCCAGGCATGGTGTTCCAGCTACTTGGGAGGCTGAGGTGAGAGGATCCTTTGAGACCATAAGTTTGAGGCCAACCTGGTCAACACAGTGAGACCCCATCTCTTTAAAAAAAATTATAAACAAATTTTAAAAAAGAATGAGAGAAACTAGATAATATAAATGGGGGAAAGGAAAGAACTAGTTGAGAGGGAGAGCTTGAAAATGAAGGAAAAAATGGATCACGTACTAAGGAATGATTCTGAGGGATATGGGAGGAAAATCAACAGAAAGGGATACACCTTGAAGGGAAGGTGTACACCTCTGGAAGACAAGAGTGAATGCGAAAAGGATGTGCGTAGATAGAGTTCTGTAGAGAGCTGGGAGAAATGTAATAGGTTTCATGCTTCATGGCATGGAGGAGGAAGGACCACGTGGCAATGCTTGTTGGATGCCTGTTGGAAATAACGTAGGATAAAGACAGAACCATAACACAGTTGAGTTCCTTAAGTGTTAGGTGGTATATGTCTTGTGTTCGGCTTCCTTCAATGAAGTAGTGGATGCCACAGTCACTACCAGGATCCACAGCCCCCTCCTTTTAAGATGGAAGCAGCCACTTCACCAGCTGCTGGAACTGTTGACCACTGACACTTAAGTCCCTTTTCTAGGAATTGCCATCTACTGAGAGAACCACTCTACCACAAAGTACACCCCTTTCTCAGTGACCGTAGAGTCTGAAGGTGGAAAGTCCAGCCCCCTTGCCTCAGTTCAGGAGGAGTCTGCTGGCCTGTATAGATGGGCATACTGGGCATCGCTCTCCCATCCTCCCAGCCCCGACCAGGAGATCAGCTGGGGTCTTTGTTGTGACTGCACAGCACTTTCCCCCTGCCCAGCCTGCCTTCTTCACCCCCTGACAGGCACTGACTGTGACAGCACACCCCACAAACTTCCTGCAGCACTGTCTCCATCTCACAGTCTGTCTCACTGGGAATCCAACTGGAGAAAACACATCAACCTTATGACAGCACCGGCCCCTCAGAATCACAGTCAGTACTGTGGGAAGGAACTCCAGCATGCCTTGGGAAAATCCAAGTTTAAAGAACAGACAGCTCTGCGGTGGGACAACCTCCTTTCCTTCTGCCCTCTTGTTTCCACGTGGATGAAAGTTACATTCCTGGCCCGTGTCATCCCTGACTCCTGCCTCACCAGAGACTTACCTGATGGAGGAGTCCGGGGGAAAGTACTGGGCACTGAGCCCATTCTAGGGCCCCCTATTTGGAAGACAGGTTGGCCCAAATGCTCCCTCCTACCAAAAGAGGCCTGTCCTGTGGGTGTGGTATGTACTGTTCTGGTTCCAGGGGAAAGTGTTTGCAAGCCCATTTGTCTGTAGGCCTAATACACATCCTCCCATCCAGTTTTTACGAATGTCAAGCTGCTATTTTCTTTGCCAGTGTCCATTTTTTTTTTTTTTGTATTGTATTTCTCAGTTGGGATCCACATTTACAAGGGGGAGAAAGGGTTCGCTATTTAATTCTCTGAAACCTTTACTATAGTACTTTTGGAAGGGAGGGAAAACACTGTTTAGTATTTGGGTGTCTCTTTAGGATAAGAAATAAGAGTGACAAGGAATGCAAAAAAGAAACATCATACAGACAGAAGATAAAGAAAAATACAGTCGTTTCAACATTTAGAAAATATCCATGTACTCTAGTCCTGTAAGCAGGTAATTCCTGCCTGAGAAGGAGTGGATCGCAAATCTACCCAGACCCCCAGTCATTGGATTTAAATCATTGTTCCTTTATTCTCCAAATGTTTGGCTTTGTTCAAGAGATTCATAAAAAAAACCAAGCGTGTTGGCTCTGTTACACAGAAAGACTGCATCGGCTTTTTGCTAAAATCAGTTTTATCATGAAGTTAATAACATTTTATTACCAAAAGATAAGTATGCTAAATGAATCCGCATATCACAACATCTATTATAGGTTTGTAGATGTGATGGTAGGGATGGCACTATTGTTATTAATGTCTATTTTTAAATTACCTTAATCTGACCTCATTTTACCCCAAATTACTCCTTGAGATGCTTTTGCAGGCTGAGTCCCAAGTTAAGGATGGCTCTGAAATTTTTCTGTAGCAAGAAGTTAGGTATGATTTGGTTTGTTTTGAGAATAAACAAGATTAAGAAAAATTTACATTTTAGACCAGTCGAGTACTTTAGGTGTCGTCTTTTACAGATTTCACATTTAATATAATTCTACTCCTGACATTAAATTTTATTACTCTACAAACTAGCCAGAAGTAATAAGGTTCTAAGAGCTATAAAACATGTGTTTGGCTTTTCTCATCTGTTTGAGGCAATGGTAGAATTTCTGAGGTACCCTGAAGTGTTAATAAAATGAATTCATAAATCATTTGTTGCTTGTCAGTCATATTGCTTATCAATAATGCTATTATCAATTTCCTCTAAAGCTTGTAGATTTCATACAAAAATGGAAGCTACGTAACTACAGTTTTTCACCTTTTTAATAACATTGTGGGGTGCAGGAAGTGGAGGCACAGAGGGGCCTTCAACTTCTCCATCCTACTGTAACATTCTCTGGCGTGTCTGGGATGAAGGATGTATCAGAGAACAGGAGGGCTCTGCTCTCAGAGGTGATGATGGGTTTGTGCTGAGCTATCGACACTCATACCTGGGCCTCTTGTGATCAATGACACTCAATTTGGAGACGACTGACTGGGGTTAATGGTGCAATCTGTGGATTTGGAACAGAGTTCTTCTCTATGTGAAACTAATTGGCCCATATGGGGATTAAACTGGTAACAGTGTCCTCATTTGTCAACCCATCTATTCAGCTTTTGAATCTAGTTGTGTTTGAGGACCGTCCCAAATTTAGTCAATGTCTTTTCAAATCGTAATACCATGACTTCAGAAAGAGGAAGAGGTAAATTTTTAAATATACAAGTTATTGATCAATCCAATTCACTGTAAGAAAATCATTATAAATTAAATAACAATTATTCTATTGCCAATTATTCTTAAATGAATATCCCTGTGCCATGGGAAACAACAGGAAGCAAGTCTGTTTCCCATTAAATACTTTATTCCAGAATTACTTTTAAAATTTTCAAATCATGCCTTCAGACCCCCACCCCTGACTGCCCAGTGACTGCAGCTACCCCCAGCTCTTTTCCAAAACATCAGATTTTAAGATGGAACTGGGTTTTCCCTCACTTGATCTTCCTTTGTTTCTATGTTCACCAGAAGCCTTTCCTAAATCCTGATGCCAGAGTGCTTTTTAAATCCATTTACCAATTACATGATTCATGTCCTGACTTTGAAATAAAAAAACACACCCCTATTTGCCACATCCTTCAATTCAGACTTAAAGGGCATATCTCAACAATACAACATATTCAAATTCAAAAATTCTTTTTAGATCCATTTACATTTTCTCTCCTTTTATTTCGTAATTAACCTGATGCTTTTCTCCAATTCACCCGATACTTAATATCTAACTAATGCATGTAAAAACAAGCCCCAAATTGTTAGTTAAGTGTGCTGTGGTAGAGACTACAACATGGTAGAAATGAAAAGATTAAATAGGAACCCTAGAAAGGCTGGATAATGATGCACCAGGTGACAACATTTATATTCAGTTGAAAAGCATTTTCATTACCTACCTTTCCAGTTAGAAGCTATTTTTTCCTTCCAAAAAGATTTTTAAAGGAAGTGATCTTTGAGCAGTCACAGAAACAAGGAACATTTCTCACAAATAATAAAGAACCAAACATGAGGAAGTGGCAGAGAAGCGTAGACCAATAAAAGTAAAAGTGTGAGATACTAGAAGAGCATCAGCAGAACTTTGACAAAAAGAGAAGAGTTAAACTGGACTCCAAAAAGAGATTATATTTTAGCCCTACTGGCTAAGAGTTTTCTTTTTTTAAAATTTTCAATGTTTTTAGAGACAGCATCTGGCTTTGTTGCCCAGGCTGGAGTGCCGTGGCATGATCATAGCTCACTGCAACCTCAAACTCCTGAGCTCAGGTGATCCTCCCACCTCAGCCTCCTGAGTAGCTTGGACTACAGGTGTGCACCACCACCCTCAGCTAATTATGTTTACGAGGATGCCCAAACATCTAGTGAGCATTCTTTCTGGGTGTGTCTGTAAAGGGGTTTCTGGAAGGGATTAACATGTCAATCAGTAGACTGAGTAAAGCACTTGCCCTCCCTGGGTGCGGCTGATCATAGTTCCTCCCATAGAAGGCCTGAATGAAACAAGAAGTGGAGGAAGGGAGGAATCTCTCACTCTGCCTGATGAGCTGGAACTGCCCTTGGTGCTCCTGGTTCCCAGGACTTCGGACTAGGACTAGAATCTACAGGGGTGTCCAATCTTCTGACTTCCCTGGGCCACATTGGAAGAAGAAAAATTGTCTTGGGCCACACACACATAAAATACACAAACACTAACGATAGCTGATGAGCTAAAACAAAACAAAACAAAAATCTCATAATGCTTTAAGAAAGTTTACAAATTTGTGTTCAGATGCTTTCAAAGCCATCCTGGGCCACATTCCGCCCTCAGGCCGCAGGTTGAACAAGCTTAATCTACACCATTGACTCTCTGTTCTCAGGCCTTCCAACTGTCCTGCTGACATTCCTAGGTCTTCAGCTTGCAGAAGGTAAATCATGGGGTGTCTCAGCCTCCATAATCATGTGTTAATAACTTAGAAAAATATGCTTTTGTTAGAATGTGCAACATACTGTGTTTGAATGAGAGAAAGAACTCATGAGTGAAATAATGTACCCACATGACACTCTTTTTAGTTCTGTATTGATTATTTTTTAAAAATTATGAAATGTAAAATTTATGTAGAAAGTATATAAAACATGTACGTAGATTGGCAATCATCCTTTTGTTTGTCTGTTTGTTTTGTTTTTTGAGATGGAGTCTTGCTCTGTCGCCAGGCTGGAGTGCAGTGGCGTGATCTCGGCTCACTGCAAGCTCCACCTCCTGGGTTCAAGTGATTCCCCTGGATTCCCCTGCCTCAGCCTCCCAAGTAGCTGGGGCTACAAGTGCGCACCACCAAGCCCGGCTAGTTTTTTGTTTTCTTTTTCTTTTTTTTTTTTTTTTTTTTTTTGAGACAGAGCCTCACTCTGTTGCCCAGGCTGGAGTGCAGTGGCACAATCTTGGCTCATTGCAAGCTCCACCTCCCGGGTTCACTCCATTTTCCTGCCTCAGCCTCCCAAATAGCTGGGACTAGAGGCGCCCGCCACCACACTCGACTAATTTTTTGTATTTTTAATAGAGATGGGGTTTCACCGTGTTAGCCAGGATGGTCTCGATCTCCTGACCTCGTGATCCGCCTGCCTGAGCCTCCCACTGTAATCCCAAAGTGCTGGGATTACAGGCGTGAGCCACCGCGCCTAGCCAGTTTTTTGTATTTTTCTTTTTTTTTTATTTTTAGTAGAGACAGGGTTTCACCATGTTGGCCAGGATGGTCTCAATCTCCTGACCTTGTGATCCGCCCAATCCAATCATTTAAAAGCAAACACCTATGTAACTCTTAATACCACCCAGGTCCAGAAAGCAGCATAAGCAGAACTCCAGGACGCACTGTGCTCTTCTCCAGTCATAGACCCTCTTCCCTCAAGAGCAACCACTACCCACTCCTCCATCTTTGGGATAATCATTTCTTTAGTTTTCATCATGGTGTTTCCTCTAATGTATCAGTTCATATGTAAGTTTATTTTTAACTTTCTCCTTGTTCTCAATAATATGTATTTAAGTTTCATCTATATTGTGAGTGGCTGTATTTTTTCATTTTACTGCTACATGATATTGGATGAATATATCATGATTATTTTAGGAATTTCTCTATTTCATTTAAACTCAAATTTATTGACAAAGGTTTTATAATATGTCCTTATTTTCTTTTTAATGTCTAGGAATCTGTAATATCCTCTTTTTCATTCCTGACGTTGGTTATTAGTGCACTCTCTCTCTTTCTCCTTCTCCTTCTCCTGGTTGATTCTCAGCAGAGGTTTGTCAATTTTACCAGTGTTTTAAAAAATGCAAATGTGGGGTTAGTTGACTATCTTTATTTTATACTTGTTTTGTAATTCATTAATTGCTGCTGTCTTTATTATTGTCTTCTACTTTCTTTGTTTTATTTTGCTGTTCTTTTTCTAACTTCTTGAGATAGATGAATAGCTTACTCACTTTCAGCCTTTCTTCTGAAATAATCCTCCAGCCTTGGCCTCCCAAAGTGCTGGGATTACAAGTGTAAGCTGCCGTGCCTGCCTTCTTTTTCAACATATGGATGTACATGTATACATTTTTCTCTAATGACTTATTTAGTGATGTCTTATATGTTTGAGATGTCATATTTTAATTATCTTTTAGTTCAAAAACATTTTTGTGTTATGATTTCTCCTTAGAATTTTATTTCTCAGTTATCCAAAATATGAGACTATGCTTTGCACGATTTCAATCCCAAAATTCATTGAGGCTTGCTTTGTGTCCCAGCCCCAGCTTTTTGTAAATTTTTGTAAATATTCTACATGTGTGCTTGAAAATCATGTGCATTCTGCAGCTATTGGGTGTTGTGGTCTATATACGTCCATTATAACATTTTTTAAAAATCATAATCATGTTGTTAAAATATTTTATATCTTTACTGATCTTTCTTGGTCTCCATAATCTATCAGTTACTGAGAGAGGAATGTTAAAATCTTTTTCTTGACATTTTGTCAATTTTTGATTTATGTATTTTAAGGCAATGTTGTTAGAAACACACAAATTTTGAATTCTTATGGCTTCCTGATGAATTGAACCTTTTATTATTATGAAGAGACCCTCTTTAATAATACTTTTGACCATAATATCTATTTTCATTTCATATTAAAAACTACACACACATACACGCACACGCACACACACACACAGACATACAGTTATGTGCCACATAATATTTTGGTCAATAATGGACCACAGATATGACAGTTGTCCCATAAGATTATAATACTGTATTTTTACTATACCTTTTCTATGTTTAGATACACAAACACTTACCATTATGTTATACTTACCAGTAAGCCTATGATATTCAGCACAGTAACATGCTGTACAGGTTTGCAGCATAGGAGCAGTAGATGTGTAGTAGGCCTAGGTGTGTAGCAGGCCATACCATCTAGGTTTGTGTAAGTACATTCCATGATGTTTGCACAGTGACAAAATTGCCTAATGAAAGATTTCTCAAAATATATCCCTGTCATTAAACAATGCATGACTGTATGTGTTCCTGTGTATTTATGTGTGCACACGTGTGTGTGTGTGCATACAGAGAAGAGACAGAGCACAACAGAGCTATACACACATATATGGTTATAAGTACATATATACACACACACATATACACATATATGTATATACACAAAATATACATATATATCCGAGTGTGTGTGTATGTATGTGTAGGGACTATATCAGCTTTTGTCTGGCTAGTATTTACATAGAGCACCCTTTTTTGTCCTTTTATTTTAAACCTTTTTGTATATTTACGCTTTATATGGATTTTTAAAGTGAAGTCTGAAAATTTTGTCTTTTAACCAGAGGATATAGTTCATTTACATTTAATATAACAATTGACAAAACTATGTTTTTAAAAAATCACTATCCTATTTGATAGTTTATATTAGCTCTGCCTATTCTAGACTTCTTTTCCTCTCCTGTTAAAAGAAATGGTCCTAATTTTCACCTTCACTTTCTGTAGCTTAACAAGCAGCTCATTTGGAAGAAACTAGCTCAATAAAAGCACATCAAGTTTCCAGAAAATACTATTAGCTGAGTTCCAGAAACCCCTAACCTAAGATCATTTTCTTGACCAGGAAATCTTGACTATTAGAGGGCCTCATTGGTGACCCCTGCCTCTTTCCATGTCCCTCATGAATACATAGATTCACAGAGGACAGGATCCTTCCGCTGGAGCTCTGCTCCTCAGGTATGCCTCTCTGTGTGAATACTGAGAAGTGAGAGCCTGGGTGGTATTTTCAGCTGCTCTCTGCCTTCAAGTTTCCCTAATATACCTGACTTTGCATTTGTGTCCTGGCCTGTTAGTGGTGCATGTGCGTATGACCCTTAGCCTGATGCTGTTCTTACCTTTCTTTTGACTGATTTCTTCTTGTCATTTTCTTTCCTCTATGAATTTGGCAACTAATCTCATTGTCTGTTATTTTAGTAATGACTTTAGAAATCACAACATACACAATTACAATTTTGAAGCCTAAAGGTAATCAGTACCTTTACCCTCTTCCTAGAGTGATGGGGGGGATAAAAACCAACAACAAAAAAAATATTTTTTGGTCTCCATAATCATAATGTTCGAACCCTATTATCTCCACACCTACCAACTGAATATATTTTTGCAACAGTGTATCTTTAAATATAATTTTTTTAAATCCCCATAAGATATTATTATTAATGTTGATACAGTCACTAATTGTTTTGTTTATCCAAATAGTTACCATTTTCTTTCCTCTCCATTATTTCATGCATCTTGGATCATCCTTCCAGAAGCACCTCCTTTAGTAGAGTGCTTCTTAAATTATCTGTGGTGAAAGACCTGTCTTTTTTTTCTTTTAATCATCACAGCCTAGTATTTTTAAAAAGTACAATAACATGCAATACTAGGGGAAAAAATTAAATGAAAAAAGACATACAAAATACAAACCCTACATGTTTATTTTTGGATTCAACAGACGTAAAAAGTACTCTGTCAAACTGTTGTAAAGTTTTCAGAATGCTTCCTTTCACTTCCTGGACTTCTGTCTTCTGGACCGAAAGCAAACACTCACAGGCTGATGTTAATCCATGGACCTGACTTTGAGGAGCACTGCTTAATATTTTCCTTAATGAAAAGTTTCCCGAGTTCTGTGAACCGCTCCAGCAAATTCAGAACGCAGGAGGGGGCTGTAAGAATCTCAATTTATAGCCAGTTAGAAGAGTAAGTGACAACCTACTACTTATGATTGGCATTTGAAGTTGGGAGAAGTCTTGTAGGACCGAACCCTCCACCTAGAGGATGTAATGCTATCTCCAGGTAGATAGTGTCAGAATTGAATTGAATTAGAAGACACCCAGCTGGTGTCCGCAGGAGAAGCTATGAGGATTGCTTGGTAGGGAGAAATCTCCACAGATTTCGGTGACCGAGGTCACAGAAATATTCCGTGTTGGTTGTTGAGGGAAAGACTAGGAGAAAACAGTTGGTGTTGTTTTGTATCACAACAACTGGAAACAGAAATTATTATTACTTTGTATTTCATAAGAGGGTCTGTTTTTCCAGGTTGATTAAGAATTCCTACTTAGAAATACATTCAGAACTTTAATATAAATTTTATTAAGTTCCAAATTTGTTTTGAGTATGGGAACTCTGAAGCACATGTGTGTATACATATTTATAAGCATAACAATTTATAGAGACATTGTTATATTTGTCTTATTAATAAATATTATTTTGCCATTTGATAACAACCGCTTTTCCAGTAGCCCACCTTACATTGGTATACTATGGAGAAACAGTGTTTTTTTCTAAATAAGTTAATTACATAATATTTTATGTTTCTCTATTCTTTAGTCAGATCATGGAGTTTAGGAGCTGGGCTACCATGTTACACTTGTTAACAGTATGCGATATAAAAGAGACTCTAATCCTGTGAGCACAAAATGGGGGAAGTCATAAGAGATTCCTAAGAAGAGAAACTTGAACTGGGGAGAGACTTAATGCATTAAAAATGTATTAAATAAGTTTAAGGACTCAAGGGATCTATGCTGATGCTAAGTACAAGACTATTCCTGTTGAACAATAGGAAAAAAGGAAATTAGATGTAGCTCAAGATAACTTGCTCATTAATTTCATCATTGTGTTAAGGAAGGAGAGACTTAGGATTATTAATTTTTTCTTTTTAGAAAAACCTGTTGATAACTATAAAATGGAATGGATCAGACAAAGTATTTGAAAAGTTGAGATTCTGGTTTGAGTCCCAGCTTTGCTATGTAAGAGTTATGTGAAATTGGGAAAAATATGTAATGAGACTTCATCGTAAAATTGAGATAACAATAGTACTTAAATCAATAGTTGTTATAAAGTTAACATAAGAGAC
Source organism: Papio anubis (assembly GCF_008728515.1). Taxonomy (NCBI): domain Eukaryota; kingdom Metazoa; phylum Chordata; class Mammalia; order Primates; family Cercopithecidae; genus Papio; species Papio anubis. The sequence continues at coordinate 213,322,530 of NC_044976.1, forward strand.
GTGTCAGAAAACTTGGTGTGATTATTAATTTTCTGGGTCATAACTGGACTCACAAAGGCCCAGACAGCTGGTAACACATTGTTTCTGGGTGTGTCTGTGAGGATGTTTCTGGAAGACTGAGTAAAGAAAATTGCCCTCATCAATGTGGGAGAGCATCATTTAATCTGTTGAAAACCCGATAGAACAAAAAGGGTGGAAGAAGGACAAATTCACTCTTCTTGAGCTGGGTCATCCATCATCTCCTGCCCTGGGACATCAGAGCACTTGGTTCTCAGGCCTTCAGTCTCCAGAACTTACACCAGTGCTCCTATACCCCACCCTCTGCTTCCCCAGCCCCGAAACCCCCTTCTCATGCCTTTAGACTTGACTGGGAGTTACATCATCCACTCCCCTGGTTCTCAGGGTCGTGGATTTGGACTAAATTACACAACTGGCTTCCCTGGGTCTCTAACTTGCAGACAGCAGACTGTGGGACTTCTTGGCCTCCATAATCATATGGACCAATGCCTCATAATAAATCTCCATATATATATACACACACACACACACACAAGCACGTACATTATACATCTTACATATATATGTATATATTATACATAACATATATATATATTTATATTTATATCTCCTGTTGGTTCTGTTTCTCTGGAAAACCTTGGCTACTACACTTGGTAAACTGTAGAGCAGAATTCTGGGTCACAGATGTATGACCTTAGCCTGAAAGGTTTTTTTTGTTTTAATTAAGTGTCACTTTTTTAAACTTTTTATTTTATTTTTAATTTTTTTTTTCTGTAGAGAGGACATCTTGTTATGTTGCCCAGACTGGTCTCAAACTCCTGGCCACAAGCCTCCTGCCTCAGCCTCCCAAAGTGTTGGGATGACAGGTGTGAGCCACCACACCCAGCAAATGTCACAGTTTAAAAATTTGAATTTCTAGCTTATTTTTTTTTTTAAATCAACTTTATTCAAGGATTATTTACATAAGATACAACATCTTATTTATTTATTTATTTATTTATTTATTTATTTATTTGAGACAAGGTCTCACTCTGTTGCCCAGCCTGGAATGAAGTGGCACAGTCATAGCTCTTGCAGCCTCGAACTCCTGGACTACAGTGATCCTCCTCCCACCTCAGCCTCCCAAGTGGTTGGAACTACAGGTGAGCGCCACCATGTCTGGCTATTTTAAATGTACAGTCCCAAGAGATTTGTACAAATGTATAGACCTTTGTAACAATGACCATAGTCAAAATAAAGAACATTTCCACCCACCGAGCAAGGCTCCCTCATGCCTTTTTGCAGTCAACCTCTTACTGGGGAACTGGTCCCAGGGAACTATTTATCTGCTTTCAGTAACTATAGCTTTGTTTTGTCGTTTCTGGAATTTCATATAAAGGGAATCATGCAATATGTACTCTTTTGTATCTGGCTTTCTTTGTGGAGCATGTTGTTTTTGAGAGTCAACCACGTTGTGTGTGTCAGTTATTTATTCCATAATACTGCTGGGAGTCATGGTGTGGATATCCCAAAATTTGTTTATTCATCTATTGATGGACATTGTAGTTATTCCCAGATTTTGGTTATGATGAATAAAACTACTATGCATATTCCCATACAGGTCTTTGGGTAGAAGTATGTTTTCATTTCTCTTTGGTAAATACCTAGGAGTGCAATAACTGACTATATGGGCCATTTGCTTAACTTTATTCTGTCGCCCAGGCTGGAGTGCAGTGGCACAATCATGGCTCACTGCAACCTTGACTTCCTGAGCTCAAGTGATTCTCCCACCTCAGCCTCCAGAGTAGCTGGGACTACAGGCTTGCTTTACCACACCCAGTTAATTTTTGTATTTTTTTGTACAGCCAGGGTTTCACCATGTTGCCCAGATTGGTCTCTACAAACAAACAAAAAAATTAACTGGGCATAGTGATGCACACCTGCAGTCCTAGCTACTCAGGAGGCTGAGGTGGGAAGATCACTTGAGCTCGGGAGGTGGAGGTTGCAGTGAGACAAGATGGCGCCACTGCCTTCTAGCCCAGGTGACAGAGTGAGATCCTGTCAATAAACAAACAACAACAACAACACAAAAAGCAAAAAAGAAATCAAATTTCTAGAAAAAAAAGAAATTGAATTTCTAATTCATAATGATGACATATCTCACTGACTTAGGCAGTTTAAATTTTTCCTTAATTTTTTTTCAGTTTTCAATTTATAGGTCTTACATATACTTGTTAATTTTATTCTTAAGTATTCCATGGTCTTTGAAGCTATTATAAATGGTACTTTTTTAACAAAGTAAAAAATTTCAGATGATTTGTTGCCAGCATATAGAAATAGAATTGATACGTGTACATTGATCTTATATCATACGACTTTGCTAAATTGACTTATTAATTTATAATAGCCTTTATGTAAGCTCCTTATGTATATGATCTTGTCATCTGCAAACATAGGCAATTTGATTTTTTCTTTCAAATACGTATCCTTTTTATGTCTTTTCTTTACCTCATTATTCTGGCTAGAATCTCCAGTATCATGCTGAATAGAAATGGTGAGGGGAGGTGGGGTTTTTCACCATTAAGTAAAATGTTAGTTGTAGTTTTTTCACTGGGGTATTTTATAAGGTTGAGAAAAATTCCTTCTATTCCTAGTTTGCTAAGAGTTTTTATTAAAAATTTATGTTGAATTTTGTTCAAAGCATTTTTTTGCATCTATTGGGATACTTATTTAGTTTTTACTTTTGTTCTGTTAAGATGGTAAATGACGTTAGTTGATTTTTGAACGTTAAACCAACTTTGCCTTCCCTGGATCAATCCCATTTGGTCACAATGTATTATCCTTTCTATATATTGCTGATTTTGAGTTGCTATTCTTTAAAATAATTTTGCATCTCTGTTCATAAAAGATATTGGTCTATAGTATTCTTTTCTTGCAAAGTCTTGTTTTCAGGGTTATTTTGTCCTCATAAAATGAATATCAAAGTGTTTCTTTTACTCTATTTTCTGAAAGAGCTTGTGTATAAATGGCATTATTTCTACCTCAAATATTTAATGGAATTCACCAGTAAAGCTCTGTAGGCATGGAGTTTTTTTCTCTGGGAAGGCATTGAAAAATTGAGTTTATTTAATGGATATGGAGGTATTCAGATTTTCTATTTCATCTTGTGTCAGTTTTGGCATTTCATGTCTTTTAGTAAATTTTTCTATTTCAGGTAAATTGTTGGATTTATTGGCATAAAGTTAATCATAACATTCTTTTACACTCCTCCTAAAATCAGTATGTTTATAGTGATAGCCCTTCTTTCATTCCTGATACTGGTAATTTGAATCTTATTTATGTTTTAATCGGTCAAGATAGAAGTTTATTAATTATAATACAAATATTATGGTTTTTAAAAGAGAAAAAGAAAAATATTTTAAATATTTTCATAGAACCGTAGAACCATCTTTTGACTTCATTTTCTCTATTGCTTTTCTATTTTCTATTTTTATTGATTTCTGGTCTTGTCTTTGTTATTTTCTTCTTTCCAATTGCTTTAAGTTTAATTTGTTTTAGTTTGTTGAGATGGGAGCTGACATGGTTTGGCTCTCTCTCCTTACCCAAATCTCTTTTTTTTTTTTTTTTGAGACGGAGTCTTGCTCTGTGCCCCAGGCTGGAGTGCAGTGGCCGGATCTCAGCTCACTGCAAGCTCCGCCCCCCCCGGGTTTACGCCATTCTCCTGCCTCAGCCTCCCGTGTAGCTGGGACCACAGGCGCCCGCCACCGCGCCCGGCTAGTTTTCTTGTATTTTTAGTAGAGACGGGGTTTCACCGTGTTAGCCAGGATGGTCTCGATCTCCTGACCTCGTGATCCGCCCGTCTCGGCCTCCCAAAGTGCTGGGATTACAGGCTTGAGCCACCGCGCCCGGCCCTTACCCAAATCTCATCTTGAATTGTACTCCCTTAATTCCCGTGTGTTTTGGGAGAGACCCGGTGGGTCCTAACCTCAAGTGATCCACCTGCCTCAGCCTCCCAAAGTGCTGGGATTACAGACATAAGCCATGGCGCCTGGCCAAAAGAAAGAATATTTTCTGGTTTTGGATATATTGTTTTGCAAATGTCAGCTAGGTAAGGTTTCTTGTTAATGTTATTTGAGGCTTCTATATCCTTACAAATTTTTTATCTACTTGTTTTATCAATTGCTGAAAGAGGGGTGTTGAAATTTCCAAATATAATTGGGGATTTGACCATTTCTCCTTTTAGTTATGCTATATTTTCTTCATGTCTTTAGTATCATTGTTATTGGGTGCATACACATTCAGGATTATAATGTCTTCTTAATAAATTGATCCTTTATCATTATGAAATGTCCCTTTTTACTAATGGGCATATACTTTTTCATGATGTCTACTACATCTGATATTAGTATAAACATTCCAGCTGCTTCAGGATCAGCGTTTGCACAGTATATTTTTATTATTCATCTACTTAACCAATTTGTTTTTTTATATTTAAAGTGTCTTTCTTGTAGACAGCATATAGTTTGATCTTGCTTTTTTTTTTAATCCCTGTATGATAACCTCTGCCTTTTAATTGGAGAGTTTAGACCAGTGCTCATTAATGTGTAGTCTATGGACTCCCAGAAGTATCCAAAGGCCTTTCAGGGGTGTTTGTGAGATGAAAACCATCTCCATGATAATAGTAGAAGGTTATTTTCTTTGTTCATGTAGGGACATTTGCACTAATTGTGTAAAAGTGATGGTGGAGAAAACTGCCTTAGCATAAATCAAGGCTTTCACAACAAACTGTAGCCAGTGCCATTCAACACATACTTGCCAAAAAAAAAAAAAAAAAAATCAAATTTCACTTAAAAATCTTCTGGATCAAGGAGTAAAATATTAATTTTATTGAATACATGTCACTTAAATATTCTATTTATTGAGTTGGAAATACACATAAGGCACTTCTGCTGCATATTGAAGTATAACATCCTGAGTAAAAGCATTTGTGGGATTATTTTAGTTGCAAGCTGAACTAGCCACTTTTTAAACGTTTAAATGGAACACCACTTTTACTTAAAAGAACAACTAACAAAAGATGGTAATTCAAACTTGGATATATGGCAGCGATTTTCTCAAAAATCAATGTAGTGATCCTGACACTTAAACAAAAATTACTGCTGTATTTTTTGCCAATGGTAACATTGGAGCTCTCAAGTGAAAATTGGAAGTTTGGAAAAATTGTACTTGTCACTGTGAACTTGACAGCTTACAACAGACGAGATCAGTAATAATATGAACAAGTATATTTTTTCAGTGTTGTATGTTGTAATACGTCAACATTTTGAAGATCTACAAAACTCAGTGAACCAATACTTTCCAAATGATGAATGCATGATGCCATGTGGGTAAAAGAACCATCCAAATTGCTAGATAGACAAATGGATTTTAATGTACTTAACAATGAGAAGTTCAATGGATCTGATTTCATTTCCCACATTGTAATTAACCTTTAAGCAACTACCCCTCGCCAAGCTTTAGTATAGTATCAAATCAAAGATGAATATCCACATGTACACAAAAAAAGATACTAACATATTTCTCTTTTTCCCACCTACATAACTGTGTGAAACCAGATTATCTTCACATACCTCAACCAAAACAACATATTGTAACAAATTGAATGCGGAAACAGACAGGAGTATCCAGTTATCTTACATTAAGCCAGACGTTAAAGAAGTTTGCAAAAATGTAAAGCGATGTTGTTATTCTCCCTAAATATTTTTGTTTTGAAAAATATCGTTATTTGTCCAAAAAGTATGTTGTTTGTGTTGTGTTATTTTATTTTATTTGATTAATTTATTTATTTTTATCTTTTGAGATGGAGTCTCAGACTCTGTCACCCAGGCTGGAGTGCAGTGGCATAACCTTGGCTCACTGCAACCTCTGCTTCCCGGGTTCAAGTGATTCTTGTGCCTCAGCCTCCCGAGTAGCTGGGATTACAGGCTTCTGCCACCATGCCCAGCTAATTTTTATATTTTTCGTAGAGACAGGGTTTCACTACGTTGGCCAGGCTGGTCTTGAACTCTTGACCTCAAGTGCTCCACCTGCCTCAGCCTTCCAAAGTGCTGGGATTACAGAGTGAGCCACCGTGTCCAGCCTGTGTTTCTTCTTTGAATCAAATGTTGTTAACTGAATTTTTCTGGAGGAAAGAGCTTTCTGCTTTTTTTTAAAATTTCATTATTTTTTAGTTGGATTGCATTATTGTCAGACAATTCTTTGGAATTTGTTGAGGTTTTCTTTATGGCCTGATATGATCATTTTTCATGAGCGTTGATGAGAATTTAAGAAGTAGGTAGTTTCTAGTAATGGATTTGAGAGCTCAATATATGCCTGTACATCTACCTCGCTGATTTGTGTATTCGGGTTTTTGGTGGCTTCACTAAAATTGTTATCCCTGTGATCTGTCTTGGTTTGAGAACTATGTTAAAATTTTCTGTTATTTGTATGTTTCTTAATTCACCTTTTCTGCTCTTTTCTATTGCTTCGGTTTCTTCTTTTGGGTTCCTATTATATGTATGTTGGCTTTTGTCTATCTTCTATATCTATCTCTTTCTTTGAAGACTCTGCTAAATTTTTCTATTATTTGCATGTTCGTTGATTCTCCTTTTCTTTTCTGCGTTTCTGCTCTGTGAAAATTCATACTATTTTGTTAGGTATATAACTATCAATAACTATTATATCTTCATTGTGAATATAGCCTTTAACACTATAAAGTACTTTTAACATAATTTGTATGCTATTTTATTCTGGATTTGACCTTGTAAGATCATGATTGTAGACCCTGTCATTTAGTCTCAGTTCTTCCTGTGACTATTTACTTATCTAAGGCTCAACATTAGTTCTTGTTTTGATGTTTCTCTAGTCTTTTTCATTTTTTGAAGCTCAGGTAGATTTTTCTGGACGTCCCTATGGGAACAGTATTATGTGAGTTCTTGCCTGTTTGTAGCAATTTACCTGTGACCTTCCTACTTGAAATTAATTTTTCCTGGATATTAAATCCATGATTTACATTTTCTGCTGTTGAAAAGTCTGGTGACAATCTGCCTTTTATCCTTCCTCACAAGAGTCTTAGTTTTTTTGTTTGATGTCTGAAGCATTGTTTTTACAAAAAAATCCAACATTTTTACTAGCTGTGTACCCTTTCAAGATATAGTTTCAAGTCGTTTTTTATTTCAAAAAGTTTTCTTGAATTAAAGAAAACTTTTTTTTTTTCTTTTTGAGACAGAGTCTCGCTCTTATTGCCCAGGCTGGAGTGCAGTGGTGCAATTTCAGCGCACTGCAACCTCCACCTCCTGGGTTCAAGCAATTCTCCTGCCTCAGCCTCCTGAGTAGCTGGGATTACAGGCGTCCACCACCATGCCTGGCTAATTTTTGTATTTTTAGTAGAGATGGGGTTTCAGCATGTTAGCCAGGCTGGTCTCAAACTCCTGACCTCAGGTGATAGTCCTGTCTTGGCCTCCCAAAGTGCTGGGATTACAGATAAGAGCCACTGTGCTGGGCCTTGAATTACAATTTTTAATATTTATTCTGTTCTATTGTTTTGATTTTCTCTTTCAGGTTCCTATTACATGAATGTTAGCCTTTTGTTTATCTTCTATATTTATCTTTCAAATTCTTATCTTTTCCTTGATTTTTTTTATTTTTTAAAACTTCTGCATTTCCATTTTCTATTTCTCTTAAAGCGTATGTGTGTTCCTTCTGGTTTTCTTTTTATTTCTAAAATTATTATTTTTTTCTAATTCTTTCTTGAGCTCTGTTACCTGTTTTCTTAAATATTTGTTTTCAATAATTATCTGATTTTTTCAAAGTTGCTAATTTTGATGTGTTGTCATCTAATAATTTTTACTATGCTTTTTTTTAGTTTTTAAAAATATTAAACTATAATTTTCGTGGGTTTTTTACAGGCTTGTTTTTGTGATATGATTTTATTATCTACAGACATGTTATTCTACTCTTATTTTCTTTTTTGTTTATAATAACTTCGTATGAAATTTACTGTAATCTTTTTTCCTATACTTTTAGGAGAAGCGCAGAAGAGATTTTCTTGCTCTAGAGATCTAAAAAATCTGTGTGGGATTTTCTTCCTCCAAAGTGACCAAAAGTAATTTCTGAGATTTGTCTCCTTTTTCTCCTTGCTTTGCTTTCCAGTTTTTAACTAGATCGTCTCTTTATTTGCCTTTGTAGTTCAAATCCTGCCTAATCTGGATTCTCTTTTCAGTAGTTTACCCTCAGTGCAGAATTTTGTTTGTAGGGGAGATTTACTTTGTTAATTTTGAGAGTTTATGAGATCCAGACTGCTCCATTCGATCTTTTCTATCATTAGGCCTAATTACAACATGGTTCCTGTGAATTTGCCCGTAAGTTCTATCCTCCAGACCGCCCTCTTGGTTTCAGCCATTGTTCTCAGATGAACTTGTCCATAAGTTCTATCCTCCAGATCCCCCTCTCGGTTTCAGCCATTGTTCTCAGATGAATTTGCCCATAAGTTATATCCTCCAGACCGCCCTCTCAGTTTCAGCCATTGTTCTCAGATGAACTTGTACTTTGTAATGAGTACCACATGGTGGTTTTTGTTGTTGTCATGATCTCAAGACCATTAGAAGCTCATTGGTCATTACTTTTTTCCTCCAATGCAAATACGGATACTGCTCACATCCTGTAGGTGACGGTGTTGTGTACTTGGGGGACCACAAAAATACTTGTCACCTAGATTTCTTGTTAGAGAGCACTCATGAGTCTTCTGTTTCGCTGTTTTAGTTGCTGTTTATGTTTTTCGGGGAATTTAAGGAGATTATACTGTCTTGGATGCCTCCTTCTTACTAATTCTTTTTGATGCCCAATTTGTACCATTTTAAACCTGTGGAAATACATATGATTAGGCTTCTGTTTCCTTTAGACATGATCCCCTTAGTTCTGGATAATTTTCTTACTTTATGGCACAAAAAGATACTAAACGCTTATCTTAGTCATCGCCTGCTCCAGTCTTTGAATGAGCATTTCTACAAAGAGCTTCCATTCTTTTTACCCATCAGACTTTCCTCTTGCCTCAGCCCCCCAAACTGTTGGGATTACAGGAGCATGAGCCACTGCACCCAGCTAAATCATTTCCTTTAAAAACCTAAGCAAAGCATTGGAAAAGGGGCAACTGAAATTTTCAAAAAAGGAAGAAAAAGAATTTTACAAAACTCCCAAAACCTAAGCAAGTCCTCTTCAAGAAGGTTCATAATTGTAGAAACTCTCTCAGTTAAAGCCACTGTACCTTGACCAAAAAATAAGTGTTATATCAAAGAGAAAGGGGAAAACCATGATATAATGGAGCCAGAATTGTACTTGAAACCCAGGTGAAAATAAGGATTCATCATGTAATGCAGTACAAAGTGAAAGAAAAACAAGAAGGAAGGAAAGAAATTAATTTTCACTCAGTGTCTGTCATTTGTCAGGTTGAGGGTTGGGGTTTTCACATTACCTTGTTTGACCCTTAGAAAAACTCAGTGGGCATGTAAAGTATAACTATCCCAATTTTACAACTACTGAAACAGAAGTTCAGAGAGTTTACTCAAGGTCATCCCACCAATACACAGACTAGGTAATATAGTAGAGGTACAGAAATATTCTTGTCCTAAATTAGTGGCTTCAAAAATCATTAAAACAAAACAAAACACCTAAAGGTTGTAGTAATTTTACCAGTAAATAGATACATACATACGTATATAAACACACATAGATTTTCAAATTTTGAAACTTTTTATTTTTGAAATAGTTGTAGAGTGATGGCAAATTGCAATGATGGTTCAGAGGGGACCTCTGTATTCATCACCCAGTTTTCCCTATTGGTTACGTCTTATGTAACAATAGCACCATAGCAAAACCAGGAAATTGACGCTGTCATAACATGCATGTATAGTTCTATGTCATTTTATTACATATGTAGATTCATATAACCACCATCACAATCAAGATACAGATCTATTTCATCACCATAAAGATCTCCTTTATGCTACTGATTTATAGTCACACACACACCCTGCCTCCCCGCTATCCATAATCCCTGTCAACCATTAATTTGTTCTTCATCGCTATAGTATTTTTTCATTTTGAGAACATTTCATGAATAGAATCATGAAGTATTCCATTTGAGATTATTTTTTTCCCACTCAGCATAATGCTTTTGAGATTTATCCAAGTTGTTGCATGTGCTAATGGTTTGTTCCTTTTTATTGTGGAATCATATGCCATGGTATGAATGTATCAGAATTTATTTAACTCTTTACCTATTGTAGAACATTTTGGTTGTTTCCAATTTGGGGCTATTAAAAAATCCAGTTGCTATGAATAATCATGTATAGGTCTTTGTGTGGATGTAAGTTTTCATTTCTCTGAGATAAATGCTCAGGAGTGCAATTGCTGAGTCACAGAGTAAGCGTATGTTTAGATTTTAAAGCAACTGCTAAAGTGTTGTCCGGAGTGGTTGTCCTATTTTACTTTCCCATCAGTAATGTAAATGTATGAAAGATCCATCTTCCCTGTGTCCTTGTTAGCATTTGATGTTGTCACTATTTTTCATTTTAGCTGGTCTAATAGATACATAGTGATAGCACATTGTAGTCTTAGTTTCCATTTCCCTAACAGCTAGTGATGTTGACTATCTTTTTATGTACATGTTGCCATTCACATATCCTCTTGAGTGAAATGTATTGTCCTTTGTCTACTTTCTAATTGGAATTTTTGCTGTTGTTTGGTTTTGAACCATTGAGTTTTTAAAGAACTGACACTTCTTTATATACTCTAGGTACTAGTCCTTTGTCAGATACGTGAGTAAAGGAGATACAGAGAGAGAGAGAGAGAGAATGCTGTAAGAAAAATAGATGTGCTTTAGTCAAGAATAGGTCAAGGCAGACATCTGGGCCAGTGTAACTCAGCAAGTTTGGAGCACAGGCGCTCAGCTCCACTCATTATATAACCTGTTTGTGTAAGCTCATACTTACTGTGAGCCACTGTTGTCTGTAAAGGGTATAACTGCCATGCTGACACTGTACATGTGACAGCTCACATGCAGAGAGAGAGAGTGAAGCTGCTAACCCTGTAAGGAAAAGCCGTAGGGGTGGCAGGAGCCACAGAGCCAGCTGCTGAGAAGGGCTGCAGCTGGATTGGGCAGCCGAGACAAAGGCTGGCAGAGAGACAACATAATAAAAGTCGTATTTCACCTGCTTATGGCCCCCCGAGTGTTCTTTCAGCTATCCACTACCCATCCACCCACTGGGGCTGGAACCTGAAACTTGGCAGGACACATGCACATGTGCTAGTTCTCTGATGTCCCTTCTTTTTTTCTTGAGACAGCGTCTTGATCTGATGCCCAGGCTGCAGCCTTGACCTCCTAGGCTTAAAGTGATCCTCCAACCTCAGTCTCCCAAGTAGCTGGTACCACCAGTTTGGTGTGCCACGAAACCCAGCTAACTACAAAAAAAATGGTTCTTTTTGTAGAGACAGTATCTCCCTAGGTTTCCCAGGCTGGTCTCAAACTCCTGGGCTCCAGCAATCCTCCTGCCTCATCCTTCCCAGTTGCTGAGATTACAGGTGTGAACCACCACGCCCAGCTTGGTGTCCCTTTTTATAAGGACACTAATCCTATCATATCAGAGGCCCACCATTATGACCTTATTTAACCCTAATTACCTTTTTATCTGTCTCATCTGCAAATACAATCACTTTGGGTGTTAGGGCTTCAACATGGGAATTTTGTGGGGACACAATTTAGTCCATAGCATGATGGATGATCATGGAAGCCCTGAATCTCCTCTACTGGCTTCTAGGCCTCCCCTGACATAGCTCCAGAGGAGAAATAGAGGAGCGTCCACCGAGTCAGGGTGATCTTTATCGACTCCTAGTGCCACAAAGATGATGGGGACAGTTACTCTTGTGAGTATACATTAGGTTTTATGGGACTCTACCTTATGAGAATGGATGAGGTGCCCTGCTGCCCTTGAGAGGCAAGGCATCATGTCGTCAAAAGGCCTGTGAGGGGGCCACATGGCAAGGAACTGTATATGGTCTCTAGGAGTCACGAGTGGCTTTGCTGAAAGCCAGCCCCAGTCCTACAGCTTCAAGGAATGAGAGTGTGCCAACAACCACATGAGACTGGAAGAAGGTCCTGAGTTTCGGAAAGGAATGCACCCCACCCAATGCCTTGATGGCAGCCTAGACCCTGAGGAGAGGACTCAGCTAAGCTATGCCAGACGCCTGCCCTACAGAAACTGTGAGATAATACATTTGTGTTGTTTTAAGCCATTGTTGTGGTAATTTGTTATAGTGTGATAGAAAACTAATACAGCACTCCAAATTCCATGACTTTCCTTTGTATCTGTGATCTACTTATCCCCCACCCTACACACTGCACCCATGACATAAAAAGTGGTAACTATAAACATTGTTTGGACATGCTTAATTTCCCTATAGCAAATGTTGACAAAAACTTGATACATTTCTTGCCATATGAAGTAAGTGGGCTTATTGGAGAATAGTCTTTTCTGCCAAAAGTTGCAGGAAACAACAAAGGGTAATAAAATTTAATATCTGAGGAGATGGTAACAGATGGACTGTAGGCTTTTAAAAAAATGAATATTGGAATCTCTAAGGTGAATGAATCTTTTATGACTAAATATGGAAGACAGGTTTTATAAGTATACAGCAAAAAAATAAAATAACAAAGCAAAGTTGAACTATCATGAAAAAGATGGAAAATAAAAAGTTAAAAAGGCACAAATCTATGATTAGCATAAAAAGTACATCTGTGCCAAAAAGTTAATCAAATAATAAAATAAAACAATTTTAATAAGAAAGATCGTAATAATGAAATGTCTCATGTTAAGAAACGTGAAAATCAAGATACAATCAGTATGGAGCAAATAACGATAATGCTGGCATGGGTGCTAAAATATCACCAAAGAAACAAGTTTTCAGTCCAGAAGCACAAACATGTCAGTCATTTCTTGCCCGTTTCAAAATTCCAAAAGAAGTTGGGTCCAAGATACAGCATGAGTTTCATGCTAGCCAAACATCATATTATTTTCTCCTCAATTAAATCTTCTCGGTGAGCTACAAATGTTTCTTTTGTCACTAACCACTCCAGGTGGGCCTTGTTAGCTCCCAGTTTATTGCCAGATTGCTAAGCCCACTGCTCAACTGAGTGCTGTCATTCCCTCGTCTTCCCACATTTGCTACCTCCACGCTCTTAAATCACAACTGCTTAACACTCCCACTCTTGCCTTATACTTCCACCTCCTCGTGTGCTTCCACATGGCCCTAGATGGTGGAAACAAAATTCTCTTATCCATGTGACATCACCTTTTTCCTACGTATTCCTTCAAAAAAGCTCACCTCTTCTGAGAAGGTGATTCTGAAATGATTTTAATGACAAATTTAAGTAGCACAGAAGCTACTAATAAAAATAGTCTCTCTTTGATCTCAATGAGATCCATACTTCCCTCTTTAAGTACAACTTCCTCCTTTCCATATGCCCCTGGGTCTTGACTGCTATGCAAATATGAATTACAAGCCCAAGAGGCAGAGATGAAAGCCATGAGAATAAGTGCTAGGTAGTGTCTCCTGTTGTTAGAGAAGAACAAACATAAATTATAGTTGACTGGTAAAGACATTATTGGGAACAGAGCCTCTAGTTTTGAAAATTACATTAGCTGATTGATTCAATCACTAATTCAATAAGTGCTTCTTGTATGTGGATTATGTGCAAGGTGTAGCTTTGTGCTATATGTACCCTGAGGGGAAACAGAACTACTAGTGTGGGAAGTGATCAAGATTAAAAAGAAGCAAAAATACAAGCTGTGATAAGTATATAGAATAAAATAAAGAGAGTTCAACGATGGGGAACAAGATAGGAAGGGAGCAAGGTAGTCATGGAATGTAACAATTAATTTTATGTGTCAACTTGACTGGGCAAAAGGATGCCCAGGTAGCTGGTCAAACGTGATTTCTGGGTGCATCTGTGAGGATGCTTCTGGAGGAGATCGGCATTTGAGTCAGTAGACTGAGTAAAGAAGATTTGCCCTCACCAGTGCAAGTGGGCATTGTCCGGTTCACTGAGGACCCAACAGAGTAAAAAGGTGGAGAAAGTTAATTTGCTCTCTCTTCTTGAGCTGGGACATTCATGTTTCCTAACCTTGGACATTCGTGCTCCTAGTTCTCTAGCCTTGGACTTGGACTGGGACTTACAAACATTGGCTACCCTGGTTCTTGGGGCTTTGTGTTTGAATTCAAACTATACCACTGACATTCCTGGGCTTCCAGCTTGCAGATGGCAAATTGTGGAACTTATCAGCTTCCATAATCACCTGAGCCAACCCCTCATAATAAATCTCTATCTATCTATCTAATCTCTCTCTGTCATCTATCTAATCTCTATCTGTCTGTCTATCTATCTATCTATCTATCTATCTATCTATCTATCTATCTACCTATCTATCTATCATGTGTCTATCTATCTCCTATTGGTTCTACTTTTCTAGAGAACCCTGGCGAACCTCACTAAATTATTTTTAGTGACATTCTTGTTACGTGCCTTTAAAAATTTTCTTTCTTTTATTTTCTTTTTCTTTTCTTTTCTTTTTTTTTTTTTTTTTAAGAAATGAAGGTCTCACTATGTTGCCCAGGCTGGTCTTCACCTCCTGGCCTCAAGCAATCCTCCAGCCCCAGTCTCCCAGTGTGCTGGGATTATAGGCATGAACTACCATGCCCCGCCTCTATGTGTCTTATTTGAGCTCTGCTCTTTGTCTCTCTGTTCTTCACAACTTCCATTCATTTTCCACTTTCACATTTCTAACCCATATTAGTTTCCTTTCCTTCTTGCTCCTCAGAAGACAGTACCTTCCTGCTGCTTATATTTAAAAAAAAAAAAGAGGCAAATTTGTACCGTGTGATCCTGGACGGAGTGGGCTCTGGGGTCAGATCTGCTGTGGCCTGGAATTCTGGCTCTGCTACTTGCCAACTGTGCGAACTTGTGCAAATTTCCTTTTAGTTTCCTGAGATAGAAAATGATGATAATTATGGTTCCTAGATTCTGAGGTAGTTGAGAGAATTAATTAAAATACAACATGCAAAATAATTAATACAGTGTCTGCCATATAGCAAAAATCAACGGATGTTAGCTGTTCCTGTTATTTCATCTTGCCTGCATTTAAGATAAGCTGCCTTTACAGGTATGAGTGTGTGTGGAGGGGGTGCAGATTCATGGTACTTCAGCCGCCGAAGAGCCAAGAATCCCATAAGCATAATTAACTGAGTTAAAAACATTATTAATTTTAATCACATATATTTTTATACAAATGTATTTCTTAATTGCACGGGCTTTGCACACGTGTTAAAGAATAGTGTAGTCAGTTGGACTACACCAGAGTAAAACATAAAGAAATATAAATACCTAGGCAAATATAGCACCTTTACAATTGATCTATTTGTAATCACGATTTCCTCCAGCCCCAATTTTCCTTTAGAATTTGCAACAAGCAATAGAAGGAAGGAAATCGAACTCAAGGATCCTTAACTCTTTTGGAGTCAGACCACTTCTATGAGAAATCTGAGACTTTAAGCCAGGTTGGCATTAAAAGGTTTCTGGGTTACAAGACTCAGCTTCTCTAATTAAGAGGGGACTTTATTATTCTCTTTGATTCCACTGCACTCATCTGCTTAGGCTTGTGTGAAATATACTTGGGCTTCTACACAGCTCTTGAACCTTGGTGTTCAAGTCCCCACAGACTCTTTCATGGCACGTGTTATGTGTTCTCAATCTGCACATTGCTTTGCTACTAAACTGATTCCCTGAGGATTTTTAGCGTCTTTCCCTTCAAACTTCAACTTTTGTCTTCAAGAAAAGATTATGGCCACATTATTTTTTGTATTTTTAGTAGAGACGGGATTTCACCATGTTAGCCAGGATGGGCTCGATCTCCTGACCTCGTGATCCGCCTGCCTCAGCCTCCCAAAATTCTGGGATTACAGGCATGAGCCACTGCACCCGGCCTTTTTTTTTTTTTTTTTTTTTAGCTTGAAAGATCATTTATCATTAGCCCAGCTGCCTCTCTTGTTCTTAACTCTTTGCCCTTTAAAACTAGAGGTGGCCGGATGTGGTGGCTTACACCTGTAATCCCTGCACTTTGGGAGGCGGAGGCGGGTGGATCACAAGGTCAGGAGTTTGAGACCAGCCTGGCCAATATGGTGCAAACACCGTCTCTACTAAAAATACAAAAATTAGTTGGGCATGGTGGCGGGCGTCTGTAGTCCCAGCTACTCCGGAGGCTGAGGCAGGAGAATGGCAGGAACCCAGCAGGCAGAGCTTGCAGTGAACTGAGATAGCACCACTGCACTCCAGTCTGGGTGACTGAGAGTCTGTCTCAAAACAAACAAACAAACTAAAAACTAGAGGCTTGTAATTTCTAATTTGTGCACAAGTCACTCTGCAGCCATTCCCACATGCTATTGAAAGCCTTTACCATGATGCTGTTCACACAGCCACCTCTATACTGATGAATCTCTCTGAAGACAGAGACCATGTCTTCTTCAGTCACCACAGCACTTACAACAGTGCTGGACACATAGTAGGTGCTCCAGAAACTTTGCTGAATAAAGAAAGAAACAATGCTTAAGTGGATTCATATACTTGCTGCCGTCTATAATAAGAGCATTTCCTTAACACAGAGTCAGACCTGCTATGCCAATCTAATTAAGTGTAAAATTTGACAAGGTCTAAAAAACAGACGTATAAATGGTTTCACTGTATTTATAGTTTAGTAGATGGTATTTCGATGAGCAGCACAGACTATCTTTCTTTCTTAAAGGTTGTGTTAAATGTTGAAATGGTTCTCAAGTGTGGCAAGAGAAGGTGCTAGCCTATTTGTAGTCCTGAGTAAATCAAAATATACTTCACTATTTGTATGTCTGGATTATCTATCAAGGTCCATTCCATGTCTATGACTTAATACTGGATTGTGCATGTGTAAACACTATAACATACTGAAGAATTGAAACACATATGGAGAAAAACTATTAACAAGATCTAGGCAGAAAATTAATAAACCTTAATAAATATTTTAAAAATACAGTCCATCTGGGAGAAACATAAATTTTATTTTTATTCATTAGGGTGATCCACTCACTGACTCATTGTTCTAACTTCCTTTACTAATTTGGAAAAATTAGTCACTCTAGGTGGTGATGTGAACATTGCAGCTAAAGGTTTCTTTATGTTTTCAATTTGCATGATTTGTGAATACTACCTATAAATACTAGTAGTTTCCTCAAAGTTGGAAGTTACATAATAACAAAAGAAAACTCAAACCAACTATCAGGGTAACGTGTAGAAATTTCTTTTAAAGCCTGACCATGGTGGCTCACACCTGTAATCTCAGCATTTTGAGAGGCCGAGGCAGGAGGGTTGCTTGAGGCCAGGAGTTTGAGACCAGCCTGGCAGCGTAGTGAGACCCCATCTCCACAAAACATTTAAAAATTAGCTGGGTGTGGGCTGGGCACGGTGACTCACGCCTGTAATCCCAGCACTTTGGGAGGCCAAGGCAGGCGAATCACGAGGTCAAGAGTTTGAGACCAGCCTGGCCAACGTGGTGAAACCCTGTCTCTACTAAAAATACAAAAATTAGCCGGGCGTGGTGGTGCACACCTGTAATCCCAGCTACTCAGGTGGCTGAGGCAGGAGGATCACTTGAACCTGGGAGGTGGTGATTGCAGTGAGCCGAGATCATGCCACTGCACTGCAGCCTGGGTGACAGAGCAAGACTGTCTCAAAAAAAAAAAAAAAAAAATCAGCTGGATGTGGAGATGCACAACCATAGTCCCAGCTACTTGGGAGGCTGTCACAGGAGGCTGGTTTGTCCTCAGAAGTCTGAGTTTTCAGTGAGCTATGATCATACCACTGCATTCCAGCCAGGGCAACAGAGTGAAACCCTGTCTCAAAAGAGAAAAAAAAAAAAAAAAGAAATTCTTTCAAAGATCTTAAACAGAAAGTTTTATTTGAAATGAATTCAAGAATAAGAGGCAACTTTTGGACTAATCAGTGTTTTCCTTAACAACATTCTGTATCAACATCCACACTTTTAGTAAAACGTTTACCTCTTCCCCTTACTTGCCCTCCCCAAAATAGACTTCATAGGAAAAACAGTATTCTAGAAACACCCTACCCTTTTCACACTTCCTGGGGTTTACTTTCTCCCTCTTCCTGCTGTAATTTTATGCAAACAGGTAGTACTTATTCCAAGACAGAGGCGATAGCTTCCCATATACTTGTTTTTCCTTTGAACAGGTATTCCCCTTAATGTAGCCTTACTTGGGAGTGAGATGGGGTAGGGTAGCGTAGGCTCTAGTTGAAGCTCTTCATATAAGTTTTGACGGTTGAAATATTTTTTCCTAAACTTTCTATCACAAAGATTCCAGAATATTTTCCTTGAAAAATGTACTAAAGCTATCCAATACTATTATTGCCTCTCAGAAGCACTTACTATCCAGAATATCACTATGGAAAGGAACAGAGAGAGAAAGGACAGAGGGGCAAGTTTCACAGAGCAAGTGGGGTACTCAAGAGATTGGGTTTCTGGTAGAAAAAGGAACAGATAGAAATTTTAGACACATCATTGTATTGTGTCTGAGCGTTCGGTTCCATGTGTCAGGCTGCCTGGTGCATGCTTATTTCTCCGCACTGAACCTTAACAGAAGAAAGCTGTTTTGCCTCCTTGCGTGTGGAGTGGTGGCATTACGGAGTCTGCAAGAAAGGACTGGTTTACACATCTTCTGAAGATGCTGCGGGCTTGCAGTGAGCCGCATTGCATTATTTCTCTGAGGAACTTTGAAGATGTACGACTGAACTCCTGAGCGAATGTTTCAGTGGTGACCGCCTTTCTCTG
Source organism: Papio anubis (assembly GCF_008728515.1). NCBI lineage: Eukaryota > Metazoa > Chordata > Mammalia > Primates > Cercopithecidae > Papio > Papio anubis. The sequence goes on from NC_044976.1 coordinate 213,341,486, forward strand.
TGAGGAGAGATCGTATACTGCAGAGCCACGGTGTGAGTTACAGTCTCTGAAAAGCCAGTTGCCAAGAGGCAACTTGCTCCAAATTCCCTGGATTCAGATTTTAGTGCAGAGAGGAATGCTTGAGAATGCATGAGTCATGATGCACTGTTAGTAATTTTGCTAGAACATCAGGAAAGAGGTGCTTGGTGTTGCATACTGCTTGCATCTGGATGGAATGAGAGCTTTTAGCTTTTCCTCAAGAAGGGCTTATTAATAGCAGAGGACTAAAGTAATAAGTGTGTTCCATGTATAGCACTTGAGGAAATGAGCAATGCCAGAGAAGGTTTATCAGGACTCACTGCTGGTTCTTTCTCTACCACTGATCAGATGAGATTTTTTGATCAGATTCTTGCAGAAAACAGATCTATTGATCAGATTCTTGCAGAAAAACAGCCTGTAATGGGTTTACTGTGCTGAGATATCATAGACCAGGAGTGTCTTTTATGATAGCCCAGAAACTATCCTGTTAGAAAGACTTGAAGGGCTGCTGACCTCAGTGGCAAAAGGAAGGCTGTAACACACAGGGAAAGTAAAAGATATCAGGGTTGATTTCTGGTTTAAATTTTCTTAGCCTGGTAAGTTAAAATTGCTGGCTTTGGATACATCTTACTCAAAATCATTTTATTTCAAACATAAGGGGTCATTGATGAAAATCACCTTAAAGATTAACCACCTTTTCTTCCTTACCTCCCCCCACCACTAAATCTACAGCACTGTAAAATATATCAGAAATTAAAAACACTTCGTGCAGCTATGAAATTGGAAAATGAACTACACAAATGCTTAAAGATAGCACTAACTCAATAACAAGCTAAGTGGGCACAACATAAGCCACGTTATGTTTGTATATATGCATAGAAGTTATAACATTTTGTTTTTTTTCCTTGACTGAACCCATACATATGGAAACACACAAGTGGATATCAGTCCAGAAAATAAACGTGTTGACTCATATAATTGAAAAGCTCAGGGAGCTAGCTTCAGGCTGAGCTGGATCTAGCAACTCAATGTTATCAGGATTCTCTTTCTCCACCTTCCAACTCCGGCTTACTCTGTACTGGCTACATTCTCAGGAAGTTCTCCCCATAATGGTTTCTAGCAGTTACAAGTTTACATTCTTAACTTGGTAAGAATGTAAAAGAAAGCAAGTTTATCTCTTTCAATAGTTTCAGCCAAAGTCCTGGAATTAAATTTCATTAGCCTAGCTTGGGGTTAGGGCCCATCCCTGAACCAATTATTGCAGCCAAGGGTGATGGAATGTGCCTGGTTGATCTGGTCTGAGTTGTGCACTCCCCTTGTCCCAGCCCCAGCCCTCCCCAGGCTAAATGGACTGAGAGTGGGTGAGAGGGCCTTTTTTTTTTTTTTTTTTTTTTAAAAGGAAATCTGTGTACTGTTATCAGAAGAGAGAAACAGCAGGTTTACACTTCAATTGGTAAATATTTTGGGTATGTTTAGGGACATGAAACTCTTTTTTTTTTTTTTTTGAGATAGTACTTTATACCCAAATATGAGCAGCCCCTAGAAGAAGCTATATGTTTATTAAAATCATGTTGTCTTTGGCTCAACATATTTTTGGAACTCCTTTTTTGAATTGCCTCCTGACTTATTATTTAAAAATAAAGTAAAATTTTGTCTCATTGGTGTGTACAATTACATAACATTTTACCATGAAATACCCAACCATATTAAATAGATTAGGATTCTTTCCCATTGTTTGAGAATAAATATGCAAAACAATGTGAAAGAAAATTCCAAGAATGAAATTTTTTAAATGACACGAATAGAAGAACTGTTGGATTAAAACAGACCCTACTTTGAGAGGGACAATACTTATTTGCGTAGATAAGCTATCTTATCATGTGGTCCTTGCCCTTAAAGAAAGCTTAGCCTTACTGTGGTTCTGAGTGCCAAAGAAGCCAGAACTTTGATAAACTTCTTTCTGAGATGGAGTTTCTTCCTGTGTATTTGGAAGAAGGAATGGTTAAATATCAAGGAGCAACTTATCTACCAGCAGAAGCATCAAAAGCACTGTGCTCCCCCATCCTCAATAATGCCAAGATTTGGAGAAGGGTGCTCCTGAGCAGATGGTTTGACAGACTAAAGCATTAGTTTGCTGAGCCTCCGTGCTTGCTAATTAATTCTTCAGTTTACTAGGATTTAAAATGATTGTTCAAAACAAGACATCCCTTAAAATAAATGCTAGGTGAAAGTCTCAACACGGTATTGATTATTAAGGTGGTTATTTCAAACAGATGAGGGTTGTCATTAAATAACAGAATTGCCTTACCTGCTCTGTTGGTTTAATTAAGCTATTTTCAATTTGTAAAAAAAGATTATCTATAGTTTTAATATTTGTATTCACCAGGATTGTATTTTTCCAATTTTTTAGTTTAGGCAATAAACGGAATTCTATGGTAGATTTCATTTTACAATTCAGATAAATAATATAGTTGACATTTATAATCGGGAAAGCAGACTTTGCAAGACTGTGGCTTGAATAGCCTGAGTATTAAGAATTAAAAGTTGTAAATTCTAGTTTTGACACAGCTGCTTACTACATTACCACAAATCACCTGATTTCCGTGTATTCCTTCATCCCTGGAAAGAATGAGAACTGAATACTGACCTGTCTCACGCAATGCAATGAAATGATTATGAAGGATATTGAGATCATGTGATATTTTCACTCTATAAAGGCCTTAGGCTTTTTTTTTTTTTCTTTTTCCTTTGCAGACAGAGTCTTACTCTGTTGCTCAGGCCGGAGTGCAGTGTTGCGATCTTGGCTCACTGCAACCTCTGCCTCTTGGATTCAAGCGATTCTCCTGCCTCAGCCTCCCAAGTAGCTCAGATTACAGGCAACCACCAGCACATCCAGCTAATTTTGGTATTTTTAGTAGAGTTGGGGTTTCACCATGTTGGCCAGGCTGACCTTGAACTACTGACCTCAGGTGATCCACCCACCTCGGCCTCCCAAAGTGCTGGGATTACAGGCATGAGCCACCATGCCTGGCCTTCAGATTTTTATTGTATAGAATTCTTGAAATTTATTAAAGGGATTTTTGGGAGGGTTCTTTTTATATTGGCATCCTGATATTGAAACTGTGTGCAAATATGAGCCATGCAACTATTTATTTAGAGCAACTGAAGGAATCTCAAGAGCATTTTTGTAATAAGACAGGCTCTCCTTGTATATATTATTCCCTTAGAAAAACGAGCACATTTTGAAAGATGTAATAATTTGCATAGGTTGCTAGGCCATTGTTGTCATTTGAAAAAGAAGCACCATAATCTAAAGGCCTGAGAGCTGAAAAAATTCAGGACACAATCAATTTTTAAAAAATAGCATCAGACACACATCATAAAACTAGGTTTGTGTGCCTGGGGAATGGGGAGATGTTGGTCAAAGGGTAGGAAGTTCTGGAGAGTTAGAAGAGTAAGTTCTGGAGAGCTATTGTACAGCATGGCGACTCTAGCTAATAATGATGTATTGTATCCTTGAAAATTGCTGAGAGGAGATTTTAAATGCTCTCATCACACACACAAAAATAGTAAGTATGTGGGGTGATGGATATGTTAATTATCTTGACTTAGGCATTCCACAATGTTACATATATCAGAATATCAGGGTGCACACCATAGATATATGAAGCTTTTTTGAGATGGAGTCTCACTCTGTCACCCAGGCTGGACTGCAGTGGTACGATCTCGGCTCACTGCAACCCCCGCCTCCCGGGTTCACGCCATTCTCCTGCCTCAACCTCCCAAGTAGCTTGGACTACAGGCATGCACCACCATGCCTGGCTAATTTTTTGTATTTTAGTAGAGACGGGGTTTCACCATGTTGGCCAGGATGGTCTCAATCTCCTGACCTTGTGATCCGCCTGCCTTGGCCTCCCAAAGTGCTGGGATTACAGGCATGAGCCACTGCCCCTGGCCACAATTTTTATTTGTCAATTAAAAAAACAGATTATAATAGGGAGAAAATAGGTTAGTGGGTATAAATGAAGTTGAAATACATCATCGTCTTCTCTTCCTACTCCATTTTCCATTGTCATGAGCATCTCTCTTCAGGAGGGATCTTTAGAGGACATTTGTAAAAGCAGTTGCTTGTGCTCTCTTAATCTGGGAAAGTGGGAGTGGGAATCTCATGAAACTATCAAATTCCTAACTGGAGCTAGGGAGGAGAATCTTTATTACTCTTTATTAAAGTGAAAATTTATATAATTTTTATAATTTTATTAAAGCTTGTGTTCCAGTAACCTATGAAAACTATTAGAAAGTTGGGTTATTCATAAGCAGCTAGCAAACCACATGCTATTATCATGTTCTAAAACACTAAATTTGCCTCTCAACTATTCAACACTTTTTTTAATGTTCACTGTATACTGAATAAGAAGAAACCCTGATGCTTTAATGTTTTATTGTACAGAATTATTAAAATTTATTAAAGTGGCTTTTCATTGGGTTCTTTTTATTTTGAAATTTTGTTACTGTGACTGGGCATGTTTGATGCTGTTTGCTTAAGTCTCAAGCTCAGACCTGCCTTGTTTGATCACCTGCTGAATTGAATGTCTTGCATGCACCTCATACTTCACCTGGCCAAAAGAGAATTCTTCATCTTCTCCTCAAACATGCTCTTTACCCAGGATTTCTCTTTCTCAAAATAACATTACCATCCACCCTGTTGCCCAAATCTGAAACCTAGAAATTATTCTTGATACCAATCTCTGTCAACCCTACTACATCAGCCAGAGTTCTATCAGAGAACAGAACCACCAGAAGATTTGTGTGTGTGTGTTTTACATATATATAAATTTGTAGATAGATTTAAATAGAAAGCACACATATACATACACACATTTTAAAGGACTAGTTGCAGAGATTTGATCTTACATAGTGTTATGGTTATGCATCTCTGAAAGGCTATTCTCTTTGCATTTGATGCTGGAGCTTAAAGTCCTCTAAATGGGCAGTCAGAAGGGAAAGGCAGATGTAAAGAGGACAACAAAAATAGCCTGGAACCCATAAACGTGAGCTGGATGCCCCCAGGACAGACTGAGACGGAGTCAGGTCTTGTTGCCTCTGACCGTGGTGGTGTGAGCTGTTGCGTGGACACCCACAGCTAGATCAGCAGTGGGAGAAGTCACAGGAGGTCCAGGAGAGGGTGGCGCAGTAGCAGGCCCGGCCACTACCTCCACCAATGAAGTGTGTGTGAGTTGCAAGATGGCTGTCACTTCACTTCCATCCTCCAAGTCTCCCACCAGAATCCCTCTCATGGGCCACCTTCACGGGAAATATACACAGAAGGGAATTCCAGGACGGGTAGTTCAGCTCAGCCAAGCTGACACATTACAAGGCCACCACACCTACATTGAACCAGTCACCAAGTCCTGATCATTCAGCCCCTTCATCTCTCCATTTCATTCACTTCCCTTACCTCCACTGCCACCACAGATTACCTAAGTTATTCCAATGGCCTTCTAACTCACCTCCCTGCCTCACATCTAACTGATACAAGAGCTAGTTGATCATTAAAAGTAAAATCAGATTCCCTGATTAAAAGCCTTCGCTGGCCCTTAGAATAAAATGCCAAGTCAGTAGCATGTCCCAGACACCCCCGGTGGGTTGACTACTGCCCTCTCCCACCTCGTCACCTGCCACTCACCTGTGGACACTCTAAGCTCCACAGAGTTTATTTTTTTTATATGCACGTACCAAGCTTTCTCTCACCTTCATGGTTTTATATGTGCTGCCTCCTTTTCTGCTGACATCTTTCTTTGCCTTTTCCCCTTTTCTTCTTTTGTCAAAACTTTCCTGTGGAGCCCTGCTCCTCACTTGGGTCTCGTGTGAATATCTGTAGGTTACAACGGCCTTTGCCAATTGTGCTGTTGCCTCCCACGTCCCTTCTTCTGCCCTTGACGTAACACCCACCACATTGTGTTATTGAATGCCGATTGTCCCTGCCACGCCATAGCTCTGGGAAAGCAAGGACTATGCCTGTCTTGTTCATAGTTGCATCCTCAAAGGCTCGTGCATGTAAGTGTCCAGTATTTGCTCAACAAGGGAAGGAATTAAGGCTGCTAGGAATTACTAAACAAAGCCCTGCCTTCCCGTTCCAGCTGGAGGCAGACTGACTACAAGTTTTTGAAGGTTTACGACGTGCATGTTGATCGCTTTCATGGGAGTTTGTAGAAGGCACTGACCGGGAAACAGTGTTACCGAGGGAAAGGTGTTACCGAGGGAAGAGTGTGTGAGCTGAAAAACGTATTTATCAGGGGGACAAGTGGGTAGATTGAGGCCGAAGGAAGTGTGTGTAGAGTCAGGCATGTGAGAGAGCACAGCATAGGCTAGAGTTCACCTGGACTGGAGTGTAGGCAGAAGCCTCGGACCGGGGGAGAAAAGCCAGGGCCAGATGGTATGACATGCTCAGGACTCGAGATATTTGTCCTGTGAGGGAGGGGAAGTTTTAAGGAATTGTGAGGCAGGAACAAACCCCATGTTTGTATTTTGGAGACTCATTTACAACCATGTAGAAGATGGATTGGAAGAGGTCAGCAATGTTGGGCTCCTTAGAGGTTTAAGCAATAGAACCTTGCTTAATTCATGGGGGATGATTGAAAGGATTCATGGGGAGAGTAGGGAAGACATCTAATCATGTCTATCACTGCACAGCCAGACCTCATAAAACCAGGAATGACGTTGTTCCCGTTTTTCTTATTTCCACGGCTCTGGCCCCTGTGCTGTCCTATTGCCCATTCAGCTTTGGGCAGTCCCTGGTGCCTCCTCATGCAGAGATGCAACTGCTTTTTGCAGCTTCTTTGTGTGTCTTAGCTCTCCAAGAGGGATGATTTGATTGGCAACCACTTTTAATCCAGTGCAGAGCACCCCCACTGTATTAGTCTATTCTTATGTTGCTAACAAAGACATATACAAGACTGGGTAATTTATAAAGGAAAGAAGTTTAATTGACTCACCGTTCCACGTGGCTGGGGAGGCCTCACAATCATGACTGAAGGAGAATGAGGTGCAAGGTCACGTCTTACATGGCAACAGGCAAGAGAGCTTGTGTAGGGGAACTCCCCTTTGTAAAACCATCAGCTCTTGTGAGACATATTCACTATCATGAGAAAAGCACAGGAAAGACCTGCCCCCATGATTCAATTACCTCCCACCAGGTCCCTCCCATGACGCATAGGAATTATGGGAGCTACAATTCAAGATGAGATTTGGGTGGGGACACAGCCAAACCACGTCACTCACCCCTACCCATTTTTGGGCAGGTCTCTGATGCTGGATCTCCTTCTAGGTCTGCGATCCATCAGCTACCACTGGGGCAGATTCTTTCATCAGCTATGGCCAGGTGTGGGGCTTGTGGTAACATAACAAGCAATTTAGCTTAAGAATGCCCTAGGAGGAGGGTAGTGGGTATAGCAGGCACTTCGAAGCTTCCCAAAGACGGTGGAGCTGAAAGACTCTCCACCTGGCCTGTGTAGCTCAGGGGCTTAGGCCAGGGGCAGGAGACTAATTGGAAGACTTTTGCACCAGTGAGAGGTGGCAAGGGCCGGAACTGACAGCAGCAATGTATGTGAAGAAGAAGGGGTGAATTAAAGCATATATTGAGAAGGTAGAATTGGCAGAACTGAGGGACTTGATTGATTGGCTTTGGGACCTAAGAAAGGATGACTCCTAGGTAGGAACAGGCTGATTTGATCTAGTAATATTTAGTGAGTTAGGAAGCACTGGGAAAGAAGCAATAATTTATCACGAGGGAAGAGGTCAGTTTGGCTTCAGATATGTTTGTTTTCTGGTATCTATAGAACCCCCAGGTTGATCAGCCAAATAGGCAGTTGATTAACGGGTCTGGAGGAGATCTGGGTTGGCTGTCCAGTCCTCAGCATTCAAGAAAAAGTTCAAAGCAAGAGAATGGATGGATCCCCTAAAGAGAATATGCAGAATGAAAAAAAAAGCAATCCAGGGAGCAAGTCACAGTGGGCAATCCAATGGAGACTGAGATGAAGTAACCAGGCAGTTATATCTGAGAAAAATACGAAACGGTTACAACACTAATATTTTAGACATTGATGAGGCAATTTATCAATTAGTCTCTGAATGTATTTAAAAATTAGCACATTTATGTCTTGGATTTTCCTCTGCTGCTTCATGCAATGTTTGGACATATGTCTGAAAACTTCTGTGTCAGATATTTGCATCACCTCGATCTTCCCTTTAGACTGTAAAAGATGTAGTGTGTAAGCATGGCAAATGGAAGCAGAACAAAATATTAAATTTAAGGAATTTTTATCTGTTCATTTTTTCCCACATATCCCATCATTTGCTATATAATCAAGGCCTTAAATTTACTACACTTTATATAGTGGTACCTAATTAGAACTACGCTTACCACTTCCATGTCAAAGAATGTCCCATATTTTCAGATGAGCAATATCTTTCTTAAGGTAGATCAAGCAAAGTACTCTAACATAATTCAGTAATGTCTTTTGTTTTTATATGCAATATACTTCTTGATATTTTTAGCGGCTTACGGAGCTACAGCAAAAGACTCCCAGACTGCTGTTTTTCAAATTGCTAATTGTGACTAACTAGTGGGCTGTTTTAGTTGGCCATATCAGTCTTTAAAACAAATTAAATGAAATAGACGAGAAAATAATGTGGTGTATCACATACAGAAAGAGGAAGTTTGTTTTGTAAAAATTTTGTTTCAATTGAGTATGGTGTGCCTGTGTTTGTACAAGTACCTGTGTATGAAGATATGTATATGCGTGTATACAAGTACAGGGTTGAGATATTACATTTATTTCTTACAGTATATTGTGGTTAAAAAAAAAAAAGTTTTGACTTTGAGAAACACTGGCCTGACCAGTTTTGGATTGATACATGCCAACCTAGATCCCATCACACTGTGAAATCTTTTTTTTTTCACCTTGGTAACCCCAGAATTTAGCACAGTGCCTTGCGTAGGGTCGACAGTCAGCAAACGATGGCCAAGTAAATGATTGAATGAATGTATGAGCCTTAGTGTAGTATGGGTTAATTTTCCCTGAACTCGTTATCCTACATTTGCTGATGTTCAGGATAGACTGTAATATGGGGAGAAAATAAGGACAAGAAATCAACTCAGTCCCTCCAGGAGCTTTAAAAAAGGAAACCTGATTTAGACAGAAACAATTATTATGCATTTCAGCCTCTCTACTGGGCAGAGAATGCCTAAAACATGAAATGAAAAGGCTATGTGTAGCACATTTATAAAGTTCTGAATATTATCACACAGCCACAATCTTGTTCATTCCACTTACAGGAAACACATCAGTTGTTCTAAAAAATTCTTTGTTCTGTTGAGAAACAATTTATCATGATTCTTGCGCTTCGGTATAAAATGGCCCAGCCTAGTAAATATCTGATGATGGCTAGGAAAAACAAAGATGATATTTTCATATATATTTTTTCTCTTTCCTAAGGAACAAAACTGCAGAGCTTGTATTTCTCAGACACCTAGGTCATGAGACTTTATCCAGTGACACCTTCCCAGTGGGAGCTGTTCTCTCTAAAATGAGCTAAGTTTAGTCGGGCTCTCAGATGGAACTTGAATGCAGAGAAACTCACAGCTAATAGAAATAGAAAACAGCAGATGAATTCCACACCCCTGGCAAAGAGCAACTGAAATCACCAGTGCAACATCCTAAGAAATCGAACCTGCCACCTCCTTACACCTGGGAGAAAATGTCAAATGTCCTCTGTTACAATATCTGAACAGCTTGTGCAATTTTATCAATAGAGAACAATCTGCAGTTGATTTTTTTCTAGTTTCCTTTCTGTTAGCTATTTAAGTGAATTCATTGTATGATGGTGAGTAACCAGAATTAAGTGATGAAAGTATCAAACCGTTTTTCATCAAAACTCTCACTGATGTCAGAGACTCTCAAAATTTGAAGTCCTCCATAGCTTTACAAATAACTGCTCACATACTCTAATTGAAAAGTGCTATTTTGTGCTAGAAAAATAGTAAATAATTTTATTTAAATATGTTTATGTGATCATAGTATCTTCAGGTTGAAAGGGCTTCCCAAATTCTACCAAATATTAGCCCAACAACAGGTGCTGGCCTCAGTGGAAGATTTTCAGGTTCACAATAAAACAAGAACTCTAAGGACAATGTTGTCAGTTCTTCAATAAAAGCTAAAGGATTATACAGATGCTCCTTGATGTATGATGGGGTACACCCTGATAAACCCATCGTAAGTTGAAAATGTTGTAAGTTGGAAATGCATTTAATACACCTAGCCTACCAAAGATCATAGCTTAGCTTAGCCTACTTTAAACATGCTCTGAAGACTTACATTAGCATATGTTTGGGCAAAATCATCGAACACAAAGCCTACTTAATGACAAAGTGTTGAGTAACTCATGCGATTTATTAAATAATATACTGACTATGAAAAAAAGAATGGTTGTATGGGTACTTGAATGGTTTCTACCAAACGGCATATCACTGTCCCACCATTGTGAAGTGGAATCATTGTTAAATCAGGGACTGTCTGTATTTGGACGAGTATTGTTTAACCTGTGATTATACCTATTACACTTTTTCAGTGTTAAGATACCCTTTGCATTTTTAAAAATGAAACGATGGTGATAACTGATGATTTTTTTTTAACTTGGGGAGAAAGGTTGACAAGCCGAAAATGGTAACTACTGATCTAACCCAAACCTTGATCTAGTATTTGAACCCCCTCCTCCATTCTTCTGTGGTGAGTTCATTTAGTGTTTGCCAGAAAGGAGGAATGGGCCATCTCCTGAGGAGCAGGCCTCTGAAGACAATGCCCTCGGAATGCTGTTTAATGTCTCTTAGAACATTCAAGTACTCAAATACTCTTCACTGAGGATGTCTCTCTCTAGACATCTCCCTAATGGTCCTGTTATAAATTTGGTACCTGAGAGGAGGTAATTAACCAGAAAATATGCATAACTATTTCATTTTTTGGTAAGGTTTTTCAGATATATTCTAGACAATTTTAATCATCCTCTTTACCGTATATGCATTAGAAAGAATATTGTTAAAATGAAAAGATCTTTGTTGAATCAAATTACTTCCTTCCCCTTTTAATGATTTTTCAGTTTTGAACAATTCATCCAATGGAATAAAATCCCAGCAGGAGAAAATTGAAGTGTATTTTGAATTTATTATAATAGTATTAACTGGTGCTTGGGAAAATAGGTTGACAATAATTTAAAGTGGCCATCCTCTGAACTGTGATCCGTAATCCTGACAGCTCGTACCATTTCATAGCCACTGTGTTAAATTATTATCATAGTTACCAATCCCTTGCTTTGTAGAGTATTTTAGTTTACAAAGCTGGTTCACATTATGGTCTCACTTAATCCTGATGATAATCCTGTGATATAGTCAGGAGAGGTTTTTACCTTTATTTTGTAGGTGGTAAACTAGAGCTCAAAAATAGTCAGTCACTTGCCTATGCTCCAGCAACGTAGCAGGGCCAAGGTTCAATCCCAGGTCCCCTGATTCCAAATTCCTAGCTTTCCCACCAAACCAGAAAAACCTCTCTCCAGGTACAAGGATAAATACTTTTCCTCTTATCTTCAGGTTTGCTAACATCTGATGTTAAATCTACGAAAGAGAAGGTACATCAAAGAATACATGATCAATGATGAATCTCTGGTAAACAGACTTTCAGGTCAATTTGTTCTATCTAAATAGAGCCAAGCAAACAATAAGATCAGCCCTCTACTGTTCTGTGTACACACAAGCCCACAGTAAATATTGTTGACAGGCTGCTGTGACAAAGTTAGCACACAAAACTTATAACTATAAAGACATGATACTTCTGACTTGGTATAAACCCACAAAAGAATCTCAGTAGAAATTCTGGAGATATATATATGTTTATACATTTACATTTGCATCTGTGTGTAATATCTATCTATCTATCTATCTGTGTGAATACATGTATATAGGTGGCATATAGAATTTCTCCCAAGTTAGCTTAGGATTTCGAGTGACCAACCCAGAATGAGCTTTCTCTCATATTTTTTTCTTTCACAAGAGAGATCAGTTCAGAATAGTAATAGCAATTAGTATTCTGTAAGCAGCAACCCATCTTCAGCTGCAGTGGCAGGATCCAAACAGCCTAAGCCAGAATCCATATGACAGGAGCTCAGTTCTTTTTATTTATTTATTCTAAACACATGTGGTCTCTGCAACTCAGTGGCTTGGGATTGTTATTATAAGGGCAGGATGACAATTTCTGCAAAGGAAAATGGTTATTTGCTTAGCTAAAGTTTAAGGCTGCTAAACAGACTACTATGAAATATAGAATTAGCTTATCCTTTTACCTGCTGGTTATAGCAAGTCAGCTATGTTCAACAGTTTCTCAAGGACAAGAGAGAATTCGTGCTGGCTTTCTATCAAGAAGCTAACTCCAAATAGACAAGAGAAACAAAAGCAAGAGCAGGACCAATAGATAAAAGAGCCCTTGTTAGTGGACTAAAGCGGTTGCTACAAATAGGACAGCGGAAGGAGAGTTGGGAGGGGGAAGAGTGAAGCAAGGTCAAAGAAGGATGATATCAATAGAATATCTCCAAATAGCACAGAATGCAGCAAGAAGTAGCAGCAGATGTCAGTCCAGCCCAATGTCAACCCCCGTGGAGCTATGTAGAAAGACTTGGAAAGAAACAGCATCGCTGCAGTTGGTATTAGGAGTCAAGAGACAGCAGATGATACCTTTCTCCCCATGAATTGAAAGCTATGACTTGCCACTGGCCACAGCCTCATCTCCTTTCTGCCTGGCCCCTTTCAAGCTTTTAGGGTATTTTTTTCTTTATTTCAGATCTTTACTCCCCTCCTTTCCTTTTGATTTCTTTTCTTGTTCCAGACTCTCTGGCTGCCAATTCTGATTCCGATCGTCACCCCACTGGCTGTTTCTTGCCTATGCCACCAGGTACCCTGGTTCCAGATGCTTACTCTGGCCTCAGCAACATTCCAGGACTGATGATACATATCCAGGAGAATATATTTACTGCGGCACTCAAAAAATTCCCATCGTGATTTTAGACATTACTGGCATGGATTGACTTTCATAACTGTGGAGAAAAGCCAAAAATGTATAAAGGAAGTCTGTTTTCAGAGTTCATATCCCTTAATTTTAGTGAATGGATGTGGGTGTGTTGAAAACTTAGTTTCTTAAGAACTGCCTAAATTTCATAATTATTTCATTTTCATCCGCTCACAGATGGCTTTGCCCTGGGTGTAAAAATTGAAGAGCCAATATAAAATGATGCTACCTTTACTCTGGCAGTTAAATTTTAAATTTCAAACATTGGTTTTCAGAACCTTGGAGAGCATCAAGCTCAGCCCTCCATTTCCCTCACTGGAGCCAGCTCAAGTGTAGGCTGATTTCTCCTGTAAAAATGTGAAATAAGAAATAATGAGATAAGTTGACAGTGAAGCTAGTAAATTCTGTAACAGAAATGCCTTCCGCAATGACCTATTTTTATAGTTTAAGTTTCCGTTATATAGTGTTGTGTAGCGCTTAGGAGGATGGATGTGGAGCCAATGAGATATGACTCAAAGCCAGATTCTGCCAAATCCTAGTTATATAACGCTGGGCAAGCTGATCTCCCCAAGCCTTAGCTCTTCTAGTCTGTAAAATGGAGCTGCAAAGAGTAACTACTTCGCAGTGTTGGAGTTCTGATTACATGAGATAATGCCTGTAAAACCTTTTGTACCTAGGTGGCACTCACTGCTTTCTCCATGCCTTCAAATGAGTTGTTTCTAGTCTGCTTGGCAACAGCTGTAGTCACCAGTACTGAGGGCTTGCTGTGGGTGGGGGATCTGGACCGCCAGTAGAGATGACATACCCGGGGTTTTAAGGAAGCAGGCCAGTGCTAGCCTTGGCAGTTTCCACGTGTGTTGGAGGAGGGGCTCCATGCTAACTCGTCCACTACCTGTAACTTTCACTTGCATGCGCTTTCTGGTTTGCCCATGTCAATCGTGTTATTAGCTATTGATAGTGTTTTCCTGCTTTTCCCTGTGTCCCTCCCAGAGACAACTGGATCATACATTCATTTGTTCATTTCACACATATTAGTTAAACATCTACTTAGTGGTAGGTATCAAGCTAAATGCTTAAAACTCATTTATGCTGGAGGTTGCAAATTTTTGTGTGTGTGAAAAATCAGACCTTGGCGATGACTTTGAGCAGTGGGATATAAATAACTCCCACAAGCTTAAAGTCCCAATAATGGAATACTAGGCATAAATGGTTAAGATCTGGTGATGAACAAAAAAAACCTGGCCTTTTTCTTCTTAGGAGGAGATTTCTCACCATGGGAATCTTGGTGGAAGTTAGATCCCACCCTCACTATTGAGGAGCTAAAAGGGTAAGACTACTCGTTTCTCAGTCTTTCTTGCAGCTGGCATCTGGCACATGGCCTAGATTCAGACAATTGGACTCACCTGCTGCATATTTCAGATTAGGATCTGGTGATACAAAAATGCAGGTAGAGTGAAAGATTCTTTCTGGTGGCAGCAGTGGTAGCTGCAAAATCCGATTTCCAGGGTATCCAAGAGCGGTGGTACTGGCATCAATGTCCGGTGCCCAGTGCTAGCATTGTTGGGGCTGCAGGTTGCTGCTCATGTCTAACGTGACTGCACATTGGAATCAGCCAGGCTGGTATAGTAGCATGATTGGGCCTGTGGTTCTTCCTGCATAGTCTCCCTTTGTTCCTGTCCACTTTTTTTTTTTTTTTTTTTTTTGACAGAGTCTCTGTCTGTTGCCCAGGCTGGAGTGCAGTGGTGCAATCTTGGCTCACTGCACCTCCGCCTCCGGGATTCAAGCAATTCCCCTGCCTCAGCCTCCCAAGTAGCTGGGACTACAAGCACCCACCACCACGCCCAGCTAATTTTTGTATTTTTAGTAGAGATAGGGTTTCACCATATTGGCCAGGCTGGTCTCGAACTCCTGACCTTGTGATCCGCCCGCCTCAGTCTCCCAAAGTACTGGGATTACAGGCATAAGCCACCTTGCTCGGCTGTTCCAGTCCATTTTCTTATGGCTGTTTTTGTAGCCCTCCTGGAAATTCCATATCATCTTTTAAATAATTTTTTTCTAAACCAGCTAGTCAGTTTCTATTTTTGCGGCTAAGAATCTTGACTGCTTTACCAGAGACCCAAATCCCAGATCCATACTTGAAAACCCTTGGGCAAGTGACTTATTCTCTACATGCCTCAGGCTTCTTATCTGTCAAATGGACACTATGGCAGGGGAAAGAGTGTACACGAAGTGTTTTCATATCATATCTGGGATATAGTAAGTGCACAATCTATGTTTGCTCTTATTGACATGTTTAAAAAATAATGAGGACAGGACAATTCAGAAAGATGGCAAAACTTGTGAGCAAATCTCTTGACTGTAACATATGCTACTCAAACAGGGAAGAAAATGACCAACTTTATTTTAAATTATTTCAGTAATTGAGAATATGAGTGCTCTATAAGGTGGCAGGCCTACAGTGCTTTAGGCTAATATAATTTCTTTCTCTCTTCATGGCATTAAATGAGGTTTCCAGATACCTGTTTTTTTTTTAAATCTCAAATAGAGACTAGATAATAATGACTGATTGAATTTTTAAATTGCCACTCAATATTTAAGGATACATATATACAGATGTAGAAGGCTGAGGTATAAGGACCCTCAAAAATTCATCTATTACAAGCTCCCATGATTAGCTAGTATGGTCCTAAACATTCAGAGTTTAAATTTGCCTCTCCTGTTTGCAAATATCTCCATTTATGATTCTCACATTTCCTGAAAAGAATTGAATGTCCACCATTGTTCCAGGGGTGGCTGTGGTAGCCTCTTGTTATTCTTGGGCCTTTCTGTTCAGGAACTTGTGTCTTATATGCAAGCTCAATCTTTTTATAGCTAACAAAACCAAATGTGCTTTGTACTGTTGATTGTCAAAATCAGCTTAAACCAATAGATGGTAGTCTTTTGAGATATTTTGTTATGGAGAACCATGACAGACATGGAGATAGAATTAATATAATAATCTTTCACGTGAAGCTAACATCATTTTCTTTTTTTTCTCTCTTTCCTTCCTCTCCCTTCCTCCCTCCCTCCCTTCCTTCCTTCCTTCCTTCCTTCCTTCCTTCCTTCCTTCCTTCCTTTCTTCTTTGGCAGGGTCTCACTCTGTCACCCAGACTGGAGTACAGTAGTGTGAGGTGTGAACACAGCTCACTGCAGCCTCAACCTCCTGGGCTCAAGTGATTCTCCTACTTCAGCCTCCCGAGTGGTTGGCACTACAGGCACATACCACCACACATGGCTAATTTTTGTATTTTTTGTACAGACGGGCTTTCACCATGTTGCCCAGGCTGTCTCAAACTCCTGGGCTCAAGCAATGTGCCCACCTCAGCCTCCCAAAGTGCTGGGATTAGTGAGCCACCACACCTGGCCAGCATCTTTTAATACTTAAAAAAAAAAAAAAAAAAAATCCAAACTTTAGTGCAAATTATTGCTTTATGGTTTGATATGGCTGGTTTTTTTCTATATTACTTATTAATTCTATAATCTGTATAGCAGTAGTAAGTTGTGCAAATCTTTTGGAAGTTGTATAAGTGCCTCGATTTAAGGGAAAATAACTAGAGTGTTAATGAGCCTGGGAGCATCCTGAGGGTATCAGTACCCAATAGTCTTCCCTCAAATTAACCTCTTTTCTGTAACTAGCCACCAAACCAAAGGTGCTTGATTGGGCAAAAGCCCTAATGTGGACAAACAAAACTAGAGCATGAAGATTTAAACAGCTGCCGGAATGGGCTGATTGGAATGAAAGTCCTAGCTTATTGCCTCTGTGAAGACCTTTCCTTCTTTTCCTTCTTTTCTTTTCTCTTTTCTTTCTTTCTTTCTTTCTTTTTTTTTTTTTTTTTTTTTTTTTTTTGACGGAGTCTCGCTCTGTCGCCCAGGCTGGAGTGCAGTGGCCGGATCTCGGCTCACTGCAAGCTCCGCCTCCCGGGTTCACGCCATTCTCCTGCCTCAGCCTCCTGAGTAGCTGGGACTACAGGCGCCCGCCACCACGCCCGGCTAATTTTTTGTATTTTTAGTAGAGACGGGGTTTCACTGTGGTCTCGATCTCCTGACCTTGTGATCCGCCCGCCTCGGCCTCCCAAAGTGCTGGGATTACAGGCGTGAGCCACCGCGCCCGGCCTCTCTCTCTCTTTCTTTCTTTCTTCCTTCCTTCCTTCCTTCCTTCCTTCCTTCCTTCCTTCCTTCCTTCCTTCCTTCCTTCCTTCATTCCCTCCCTCCCTCC